>NC_056731.1:1233564440-1233689296 GCF_019279795.1 Protopterus annectens | reverse complement strand
AGTGTTTTTGAATGAATCTAGGAAAAACACCACCCCCCCAAACACTAAATCACATAGCCTCAGACTAACAGTGGGGCTCACCCCCTCAATCCACAAATCCACACATAGTAACACAAAAACATTCATGGAGGTTCTCAATAATAATCTGTCTAAGCAACAGAGACCTCCAAAGCAGAAACGCAAGCAACCTCCATCCCCAACACAAACCAAATGACACATAGCTCGCAGACTCAGTGTCCCACTCAACCACATCCAATAAGGCAAAACAATGTACCCAACCCACTAGTCATAGGTGACTCTATAGTCAGGCACACTGATGTCCCACTCACCAGGCTAAACAAGGAGAAGGTTATTGTCAGCTGCCTGTTGGGTGCCAGGATCCGCCACATTACCCACGCACTCAGGTCACTCCACAACAAGTACAAATATGACTCTGTCATTGTCCATGTTGGTGTGAATGACCTGAGACGTACCTCCCTGGACTACATGAAAAGAGACATGGAAGAGCTCTCCGATCTTGTTGCCCAGGCAGGTATGACCCTAGTCCTGAGTAGCATTCTGCCATCACCCAGAATGATGCTGCAGTACAAGGACAAAATGATTGACTTCAACAATTGGCTAAGCTTCTGGTGCTATTCTAAAGGGATCCAGTATCTGTCTGCCTGGGATGACATGGTCGACAGACCACGATGCTTTGCCAGAGATGGCCTGAACCTGTCACCCCTGGGATTCCGGATACTGGCTAAGGTTCTTGCCGCCCCATAGTACCTTTTTTAGGCAATGTTCAAATGACAAATTCACCACTGTAACAGGAACAGGCAAGCAAAAACTGAGGGTGATGCTACTCAATGCTATAAGTTTAAATCTCAAAATGCACTCACTTGAGGCACTCCTTAAAATGGAGAACATTGAAATCTGTGCAGTGACTGAGACCTGGTTCAAGGCTCCAGAGAGTACCCCTGCACTACCAGGCTATAACTCATACCACACTTTTCGGCCATGTAACCTGGACCTGAACACCAAAGGTGGAGGTGTGTCAGTATTCATTAAGGATATCCACACCTCCAGGCTAGTTGCTCAGCATAATGCAGCTGAGGTTCTCCAAGTGTAACTAACTCTGGGCAAAACTGCAATCCAAATTGTAGCTTGCTACAGATCACCCACCATGCCCCAGGATTCCCACTCCTCTTTTCTTAATGTACTGGAAAAATGTTAGGGTTCAACCAAACACCTTAATAATGGGTGATTTCAACTACCCCGCCATTAACTTGGAAAACTACTCATGTACCAACTCCTTTGCTCAACGCTTTCTGGAATTCATAAACTCCAATGCCCTGGATCAACTTATCCACACCCCCCACCAGGGGCAACAATATCCTAGATCTAGTCATTACCAACATGAGTGACCGGTGTTCCATACCTGAAGTCAACACCTCATTGGTCCGATCCGACCATAAGCTAATTTACCCTAGATATCCACATCCTGCCTCCACCCCCCATTAAGAAAACCATAGTAAAAAATTTCTCCAAAGCCATCTTCATGCTTCTTAAGACAGAAGTGGTGACCTTCATGACACCCATGCAGATGGACAATACAGTTACGACTATTAAATCCTACACAACTGCACTTTATAAGCACTTACATGAGTGCATGGATCGTGCTATCCCAAACAGAACCAAGACACTATCCTCCAAAAAAAGGAAGCCAATCTGGTGGTCCCCTGCCATAAACAAACTATACAACAAAAGGAAGACACTGTTGAAAAAGAGAGTAAAATCCCATAAGTGGAGGAGCTTCCTGGTCAGCCTCAGTAAGAAGCTATGATCCCTGATAAAATCCTCCAAAGCTAGTTGCGAAAACAAAATCATCAATGATTCTAAAGATAACCACAAAGCATTCCATAGCTATGTCAAGAAACTCAATGGCAACACTCAGATCTGCTCTGAGTTACAGCACAATGGCACTAAATATACAGACCCAACTGATATTGCCAACATCCTTGCAGATAGATTCAGTGCTAACTTTACCCCCCTCTCACCCCCTAAAGAGCACATCTCTGTACAGGAAGAATGCAAAGTTCCTGTAATCATGGCTGCACAGGTAAAAAACCACACTCTCCAAAGCCAAGAACACAGCATCCATGGGACCAGACAACATCCCAGGCTGCGTTCTACATGAACTACAGAACGAACTGGCACCCCACCTAAGTACCATGTTCAATCTTGGCCTCACCTCAGGCTTTGTGCCTGCTGAATGGTGCACAGCGACGGTTATCCCACTCCACAAGGAGGGAGCCACCACGGGCCCCGGGAACTACCGCCCCATTAGCCTGATGAGCCTGGTCTGCAAAGCCATGGAATGTATAATCATGGAACTTATAAACAAAGACATTGGTAATCTCCAAACTCTGGACCCCACCCAGTTCAGCTTTGTAAAAGGCAGATCATGTCTCTTAAACCTGATAGACTTCTTTGAAGCAGTCACCAAAGCCGTAGACAAAGGTAAGGTGGTTCACACAGCCTGTCTAGATCTTCCCAAGGCTTTCGACACCATCCCCCACTCTGGAATTATGGATAAACTCACTAAACTATGTATAAATCCCTATGTCACAAGATGGGTTGCCAACTGGCTCAGTGAAAGAACCCACACTGTGAACATAGCAGACTCCAAATCCGACTTCAGACCAGTGACAAGTGGAGTACCACAGGGTTCAGTCCTGGGTTCTCTCCTGTTTAGTATCTACTTCTCTGAAGTACAGGCTAACACAGAAGGTCTTTGGCTAACCAAGTTCGCAGATGACTGCAAACTAGGAGCCATAATTGAAACTCTTAACGATGTGGACATCCTACAAAAGGGCCTCACTGAGACAGATGCCTGGTGTCAGAGCCATGGCCTCAAGCTCAATGCTAAAAAGTGCATTGTCGTCCCCTTTGGTAAAAACTCTGTACCCATGAACTACAACATAGGCAGTAGTATACTTAACACCAAAAGTGTGATAAGAGACCTTGGGACACAGGTGGACAGTAGTCTCTCCTTTGATAATCACATCACCACAGTAGTCAGGAAATCCTTCTACGTGGCACACCTCATCACAAAAGGTTTCTCATCCAGAAAAAAGAGGTCATTGTTCCCCTCTACTCATCACTCATTAGACCCATTATAGAGTACAGCACCCCTTTTGGTATGTACATCACAAGACATCTACAACAACTGGAAAGGCCACATTAATACCTCACAAAGAGGATTACCAGCCTCAAACAGATCCCCTACCCAGACCGTCTCAAAAAACTCCAGCTTTACTCTGTCGCATATCGCCTACTCAGAGGTGATCTCTGCCTAACATACAAAGCTATGTCAAACCCAGAGCTGTTGGACATGCGCCACTTAAAGAAATCCCAATCCCTCCAAGCTACATGCTCTAGGGACCTAACCCTGTCACCACAATAAACAGAACATGCCAGAGGGATAGATTCCTGTCCCAGAGACTTCCCATACTCTGGAATAAACCACCTACCTATCTATATCAAACAAAGCTCCTCATTAGCACTCTTCAAGAAAAATCTTGATGATTGGATGGGAAATAGGAAATTCACCCCAGGGATCACCTCTGTGGCTCTGCTCCACAGTGGCACAGGAAAATAATTTTCTTGGGTGGCAAAAGCCAGGGTACCTTTTTGGCTGTGTTTGTATAGGCCCCTGGGCCGATAGCCTAGTACCTACCTATGAACCTATGTTCACTTGTATTTTCAACCAAAAGAGGGAATATCCTCTTATTGTATACTAACAGCTGTAAAGTCTACAGTCTGTATGCTACTACTCTGTAATGTTTCTTTTATAAATTTTTCTTCTCTCTGTAAACTTATGGAGTTTTTCTCCCCAGGACTCAACTGAAAAAGGACACTTGTTGCCAAGTCAGACTATCCTGGCAAACGAATGTTAAATAAATAAATAATTAATTATAATAATCCAAAAGAAAGCATAGACATATCTTTACACAGAACTGCATCTGTTTAAGAATTTATTGAATTTTAACTGATAACAGAATTGTTTGTATAAATATACATGTAACATATGCATGGGTAAAATAATAATTTGCATATATACGTCTGTAAATTACAGATAGACACCTGTATGAGTACACTGAACTGCTTGCTTTTGTATTTATACAGAAAGAAAAAAACAAACAAAAAAAAGTGCATTTACATATAATTTCACTTAGGGGGGAATTTAATAAAGCATACACATTTTTTCCATGTAGGCATCGCTTTGTGCTGCTTACATAGGCGCAAACATTTTTAGATTTAGTAAGTGTTGCTGAGTGGCGTGCATGTACGCTCTAACAAGAAAATTTCCATGGCATGCAAATTACCTCATATGCAGGTGAATCCCATGTAAATAAGGCAGACAGAGTGATCCAGCAAGCAGATAGCCATCTGTTTAGATCTCGTGTCAGTGTCCGTAGTGTACATGGAAAAATTCCATGTACATGAGTGCAGACAGGCAAAAGGGGTTGTAAAAATGGAGATATATGCACAGTAGTGTCATTCTACATGCAGATATGAGTGAAACTATTATCCTGTATGTTGGAAAATTTAAAGGAAATAAGTTAAATGAATTTTTTTTAATAATCTGGGTATGTTTGCATGGTGTGCCACAGTGCACAAACATGCTTCATAGAAAAATTAAAAAAAATTTGCAAAAAAATAAAATTAATGTTATGTGACAAAAATGTATTACAGAACTGTTTATGGAGTATCTACAATGGTGCACTGGTACTGTTGCTAACTTGGTTGGGCTATGAACTGTGTAGTTTCCAGGCTGTGAGCATGGATACCTATGCAAATGAGGTGGAGTTTCTGAATAGCAGAAAGGAGTAATCATGTCCGTATATCCTCTTCATGTAGGCATAGACCCATGTTGCTGTTTACACAGCATGTAGCTGATACCAGGGGGTGTGTGTGTCTACTGACTTTGAAGCACATTTCAGCTTAGGTGCACGTGTTTGCACAGCACGCCACGTGGTTGAGCGTGTCCTTTCAGGGGTTGTGTCTACTCACTTCTAATGTTTAATGAACACAAGTAAGGTCACAGCTCGAACAAATCGATCAATGGAAAGAAGAAAAACAGAAATATTCCACAACAGCATCCAGTGATCCAACCAAAAGTCAAGGAAGCCACAATCCATCAGATAAATCTATTTATTTTATACATATTGTGGCTTCCCTGACTTTTGGTTGGATCATTGGATGCTGTTGTGGAATATTTCACTTCTAAGGTTTGTCTACCTTCCATGCACGTGTTTGCGTGGCATGCCACTGAGCATGTATAAAAACATGTATTTCATTAGTTTTGACCCTTGTTCAACCTAAAATAGGGCCAATAAATGATGTTACTTATATTGTAGGCAGGTGAAATGCATCATAGTTAGCCAATCACACATTCTGCACCTACAGCAGAGCTTTATGCATGCACCCTTCATTCTCTTTTTCCACAATAATCTGGAGCATTGCAGTACAGAATTAGGACTTTTAACTGAGAGAATGCTAGGGGCTGCTGCAGGTCTGCTACACCTGTATGTGCTAGATCCTGAATCAATGCTCCTGCTGCTGACAATAGGCATAGACAGAGAAGGAGAAGAGTGTTCACACCCAGGGTAAGCCTTCCAGGAGCTACATGAGCTGGAGATTGTAGAGTGCTACAGGGTGGACAGAGACATACTGCAAGAAATCACTGAGCTCTGCCATTGTCAACTCAGAATCAGAGCCAACAGAGGGTAAACCTATCCCAGTGGAAAGAAAGGTATGTGTAGCCTTAGGATACTAGATACAGGTCCTTTCCAAAGACCAACTGGGGACGTGATGGGGTCTCACAGACATCAGCATCCAGGGTACTCCACCAGTTCCTGGATGCCATGCTACCACATGCCTGTGAGCATATTTCTTTTCCCCCTCACTGCTGAGGCAAGGGCCAGCAATATGCAACACTTCTACTGTGTAGCACAATACCATGAAGTACTGGGTGCCATAGTTTGTACTCATGTACACATCAAGCCACCACCTTTTGAGGATGGTAGAATCTACGTCAACCACAAGTGGTACCACTCCATCAACTGCAAAGTAATATGCAATGACCAGGGGATTATGCTGAAATTGTGTGCTGGCAGCCCTTGCAGTTATCATGACTCCTATATCTGTCATGCATCACAGCAGTACCAGATGTTTGCTGGTGGGACATCCCACACGGCCATTTACTGGGGGATGCTGGCTACACACTGGAACCGTATATGATAACACACATCAGAAATGCAATCACACCCACTGAAGAACACCTTAATGAGACACACACATAAACTAGGAACATTATATAGCATGTATTTGGGCTTCTGACGTCTCAGTTTTGTTACCTTGATAAATCTGGTGGAACTCTGCAGTACTCTTCAGCCACATGTGCACATATGTTCACAGTATGTGCTAGGCTGCACAATATGATCCTGTGGAAACATCTGCAGCAAGATCAGCTAAGGGAAGGGATACACAGCCCCCCCCCCCACCAGTGCTTAGGTCACCACAGCCACAGTCACAGGAGGACTAGGAAGAAGAATCCCCTGATGATGTCTCTGTAGGCAGATGCATGTGTGCCCAGTACACCCTCGCTTTGGCTAAGAGAACGTGTATAGCACATTCGCTGACAACCTAGGGCCCTAGGAACTGTCACCTTACTCCTACTAACATATATTAAAATTGATGCTAGGCAACCCACACAATCTGTACCTATCCATATATTGGCTGTGTACTGCTTGCATCAGGCAAAGTCAACCCTGAACTACAGTTTTGTCAACTGCTGCATTCGCAAATAAGTCCCTAACCTATACACTAGTTGTAAGGATTTTTATAGTATGTTATTGTATGTATAGGGTTCCACTTGAAAACATCAAAATTCCAAAACATCGAATGTCATATGGTTGAGACCATGTCATTGATATTTTGGAACATCAAAACTTTCAAGTGAAACCAAAAAAAAAAAAAAAAAAAACTTTTAAAAAAAAGTGTATGCAGGGGGGCCAAGCACCACTGCACCCCCCCCACACACCCACTTTAATATACCAACTCTGAGATCGCACTACAGTGGGGTAAAGGGAAATCTCCATTTTAGCGCTATATTCAGAAGTACTAAATGGGAGATTCCCCGTACCCTGTCTGCAGTGCCATCAAAGAGATGGCACATTCACCGACAGTGTGCAGGGCACCTTGCTGCCCTGCAGAAACACTAGCTTTTCCCTTTTTTACTTACTTTTTCTACCCCTTGACTACATCGATGTTCTAAACACTTGTTGATATGGTCTCGACCATATGAATTTTGATGTTTTAGAATTTCGATGTTTTCAGGAGGAACCATCTATAGATTTGCTGCATTTATGCAAGTAAATATAGTGGGCTATTTGGACACAAGTAACATAAACATTGGACTACAGTTACTCAGTCCACTAGTATGTGTTCCTTAATATTCACTAGACCTCATTGTTGGAATATGCACTATATTAGTCAAGGCAGATGTTAAACAGTGGGGTCACATAATAGTTGGACTACTGTGTATCCCAGCAGAACATGTGGTATCTTTCCCCCACACCCAACACAGCAGTTTCCCCATTGAACCTCTTTAACAGTAGGTCGTCAATGGTATATCAGCAGTCCAGGCAAACTCTGGGCAGTAAAATAGAAATTGAGCACACATTGTATGTCTCACTTAATGCAGGAATAACAATGTACATATGTATGGTTTTGATTGTGCGATGAATGACTACTCTGTCGCTGGCAGCTTGTGTGGCTCAGTGGACTAGAGGAGTTAACATGGATGATGCCATTGATGGTCCATATCTGAAGGTATCCAAATCTTTTGCATGTGAGGTATTATGTTGGTGTTGTCACAGATTATCATTCTGTGTGTTGTGTAACATTATGAATCTTTGTCACATATTAATTATATCAGACAGCTGGAGAACACCAGGGACATTTTAAGTGAAGTGCAGTATTGCAGAAAAAAGGACAGATGTCTGTGTTCATAACACACTAAATCCCAGACTGGAGTGCAGGCAGGTGTGGCCTAGAGTCACTTTATAAGTACTGACAGTCCCACTGGGCATGCCCATACACTTAGTTAAAATGAGAGCAATCCTGTTGCCCCTTGATAAAAATGACCTATTATTTATAGATATCTTTATACATACATACATATATAAAAAATGAGAAAATGTCTCTAAGGAAGCCAAAGGTTACCTTGTAAGAAGTAAATACAATAAATGCTGCAAACAAACCAGGCATCCACCAAGGCTGTAAAGTATAAAACTTTAATTCACAGAGTACACAGGATAAGCGCTTTCGCACGATGAAGCACAACTTGTGTGAAAGCGTTTATCCTGTGTACTCTGTGTATTAAAGTTTTATACCTTACAGCCTTGGTGGATGCCTGGTTTGTTTGCAGCATGCATACATATACGTACACATATCCATCTGTCACTATCTGTCTCTCACATACATAGTATATGTATCTCTATGTATTGTCAAATGGATATACACTTATATATATATATATATATATATATATGTATATATATATATATATATATATATATATATATATATATATATATATATATATATATATACGGTTCAGGGTTCATCATAGGTTCATAGCCTAGGGCCCGAGGGCATTTACAAGCATAGCCCTTGTTTGTAGTTTCACGCCACCCCCTTTAGTATGGAGAACTATACCATTATTTTGCTGTGCTCTGTCGAGCAGTGACACTGAGTGATCCCTGGGGTATATCTACAGAACAAGGCCAGCGAGTGCTCTGCTCATATATACCGGGATTTTATTCCACAGCATAGGGAGTCTGTATCTATATATATCTATATCTATATATATATATATATATATATATATATATATATATATATATATATATATATATACGGTAGCTATATACATGTTTAAAAACATACATCTCAGTTTCTTCCCATATATCTACATAACAGATATACATATCATGCACACACAGCTACATTTATATATACATCCCTGTTATATACAGAAATATGTGTGTGGATGTCTGCATTGTCCTACACACCCTAATACTGGTGAGTAAAGCTGCTCTGTCACACATCTACAATGTTGCTCAAAGGATTCAAAGTAAGGGCTGAACAGTACATAATGCACTTACATACAGACACCTGTGCCTGCTGGGTGTCACCACATAGACAGCAACAATCGAGCAGATGGTGTAATGTATAATGTTGTCTACACACACGTGGACAGGGCACATCACCTCTGTCCACAGGTTTGCCTATCCAAGTGCAAACAGCCAAACATGGCCATACTGGTAGCTGTAGACACACAGCCAGGATAATAACAGTTATCTCACTGCTAGGATAGTAGGTGCAGATAACAGTATAAAGCAATATCACTTTGCAGGCCACAGATGCTGTTCAACACAAGCCTAGTTTGTGTAATCCACAAGTAGTTTGACTGCAATCACATACAAAACAGGCATCAGTGTGTAAGACTAGATAGGTAGGCATTCTAATTTCACCACAGGCCTCTTTGTGTGTTTGTATCCCTCTGCCAAACTGAGGAACACTCATTGGCTATCAAACTGCAATGGTTATGTACTTTTTGGCCTAGTAAGTTGCTGTTGGATTGCAAACTGCCCTCTTCTACAAGGCCTGATTATGCCATCTACCTTAGCACTACAAGCTGCCATTGTAATGTCCAATGTGAGCTGTGGCACATGCAAGAAATACTGTGATCTGTACTGTGCAAGATTAGATAGGTAGGGATTCTTATCTCACTGCCGGCCACTTTGTGTATGTGTGTATGTCCATATGACATAAATATGATCACCTCAATAACTTGCAAAGAGGTGGGGTTTTGCAGAATTTTAGTTGTAGTGGTGATGTGGCCCTCCACATGCTTGACCATAACTTGGTCAACTGATGTCATCAAGCATAATATGTCCTAAACCGACAGTACTATCAGACATGAGGTGTGTTGCGTGCATCAAGTACTGTGATCTGTACTGTGTACCATTACATAGGTAAGTGTTCTAATCTGCATACAGCCAATTGCACTAAGTGTGTGCCATCACAATCACACACAACTGCATACCCTTATTTACATGATCGACACATATTGCCCAAGTCCAATAGGACACAGACAGAAGCTCTGTGGTGAAATGACAGTCACCCAACCCATCATACAGATGGCATGTGCTGAAGTGCACTGCGGTGCTCTGCTTGCCATTAGCCAAAGTTCTGTTACATAGGTAGGCTAAAGTCTGCTAGACAAATATCTCCCACTAGCATGTACTATTAAAGTCACTTACTAGGTTAATGTTGTTAGCGTGATCAATCCATGTACTATACCACCTACAGATATGCAGCATTAACAATCAAGTATGGTCACACATTGCACCATATGCAAGTCAGAGGTCACATCTGACTAGTCTATATGCCACAGGCTACAACAACACTCTTTTCAGATGATCCCCATTGAACACATGGTGAAGACATGAAGTTCCCTTGTGAAGGACCATACTGTTGTGTGCAAGTGCCAGTACTGCTTTGAAAGATTCATTACCACATGGCCATTGCACTCAGATATTGGTGTGCTGAGGGAAGAGTACATAGAGGTTATTAGTATGTCAATTAAGGGTGAATGTGCCCTCAGCTATAACACATGATTCCCATCATACCATTGGAGAGACATGGTGATCTCAGGCATATTAGGTGTAAGCCTGTGTGGCCAGGTCTGTGTGCCCAGTTCTTTCACCTCTGAATATGTACATCACATGTTGGGACTGATGTCCTACTTACCAGGTACATAGGGGTTAGTGATGGAAATGATACTACATATATATTTGCATGGAGTTAATGGCCATTACTATGTCAACAGTTATTTGTTCATCACTACCCTCTTGTAGGATATTGACACAACTCACAAACTCTATGAGTGCTCACAATTTGCAGGCATCTGCCAACATTTTTAGCCACAGACAGTCAGTATTCACTTGTATCATGGCTAAATGGATTCCAAGCAGCACAGGACTCTGAACTGAGCCTGTTGAACACTGATGCTTACAGATCAGCTATTGGAGATGGATGTCCCTATGCTGAGTATGTGTGCCATCAATGGGCCACTAAGTGAGCCCTACAATGATAGTACTGTGGATGTATAAGTGGGTGTTTTTGTAAATAATGCCAGAGTGGGAGATAGAGGCAGATAGATTGGCTCAGTCCAGGGGGATTTATGCCCTGATTTCCCCTCACTCAGGTCCTTGGTGACTGCCTCGGAAATGTTCACCATGTTTAACTGTCATGATCTCCCTGTTAGACATCCAAACTATGTACAGTCAACTGTGTGCAGATCACATATATGTCTGCTGATCAGCTTTATGATGATTGCCCCTATGGCCAGACAGGCAAAGAGGTCTATAGTTCTCATGGTCAGTGCATGCATCATCTCTGTGCAAGGGTATACCAGTTATGGTTGTCCAGCTAGCTGGGGTCCAACCAGTGATTTCAGTATGATTGCAAGGTGTTCCCAATGCTATTAGTAATCCATGACACATCCCATGTAGGATGCAGCCTGGGATGTTTGCATGTCCAATACATGCTGGGTATCCTCCATAGAGAGGTCATTTACAACCTGCTCTGTAGCTACGAAAGTTATGGGACAGGTTGCTGGAATGTCATGTGTCACATGTGGTGGGGACATGGGAGTGCAGTTGACATAGAACATATGGGACTACAGGTTAGTTATGGGCACAGGCACATTCTATGTGGCATCATTAAGTATGAGTTCACCCACAATCTGGGCCTGTGCTTTGAGGTTAAACATGTAACTGCACTGTGTGTTGTGGTTCTGCTTTGTGTGGGTGGATAATTTTGTTACGTATTGTGTCTACACAACATCACAACACTATGTGGTTGTTGGAGGTTGTGTCACCATTTTAGGGGGGGAGCAGCCTCACTCCAACTATTACACAGCAATGTCTACCTCCTATTGTACAGTCTGATAATGGGGGTTGTCCATCAGGCAGGTCTGCTGTGCCATGAGCAGCCTGTGTTCCTCCTGTTAAGTATAGCCGAGTCCATGCAGTTGTAATGCTGCTGCCATAATGCATGGGTGTACAGCTCTGCATACCTGCTCTCCCATCAGAGTGAGGGGTGCAGCCAAGCTATGTAAATCATCCCACAGGAGGTAATAAATGGCTTTGCTAAATATATCTCTGTATTGTCTGCAAGGTGGGGTTAGTGCTGGTAGTTTTTATGACACTGAGCTATGATCAGTTCCCTCCAGTGAGTTCTTCACATTGGGGAGCTGCAGTGGTCAGCCATATTGGTAAACACATGATGCAATACGTTGGTTCCCCTTGAGAGGATGTAACAGAACTGCTCCAGGACATTGTAGTTAAGGACATAGACTAACCATTAGGCAAGTGAGCTACAGCATGACTAATCAACACAGCTGGTGTCACTTAATGCCACACCTCAATATGGTGTAATGATATATCTTGATTGACACGTACATACAAATGTGTACAATGGGTTTCTGAATACATGGAGCTGCTCCTGTAGCCAGCTATTGCTTGAGTATGTGCCCTTCTAGTACTGAATGGCACCTGCATTGTCTCGGGGAAATTACAGTGTTTCACAAAAATCTAGATGTGTATCTATCCTTAATTAGTATGTATACACCACCTGCATTACCTTGAACACTGTCATTTTGAGGTGTGAAGATGTAAATGGACATGTAGCCTGGTATGGCTGTGGTGCTGTCCACATCCATGAACCAGGTGTCCTTAACTGAACACATGTCTGCATAATCCAGGGTGGGAGCACATTCCACAGAGTAGGGTTCAGTGTTACCATACCCACCATGTAGCAGCATAACCATGATGTTATATAAAGATGGTGTTCTCATTGCCAACTTTTCCCTGAACAGTGCATCTAAGATGCATTGTTGGGGTGTCAGTAGTGATGGCATTACTTCAAATCTCAGGAATGATAAATGAACACCATCACTAGTGAAGCATAATGTACTTTAATTGGTTATTAATGACCAGCTGTTATTATAAAATGCAGTTTTGAATTTTGTAACTTGTTTCTGATGAAGTTTACCTGTTTGGCAAATGAAAGGTACTTCAAACAGTTTATTTGTACCATTAAATTTTGGGTTTACTTTGACAGCTAGCTGTGGCAGTAGGTACTAGGCTATTGGCCCAAGGGCCTACGTAAGACTAGCCAACAAGGTTCCATGGCTTTCGCCACCCAAGAAAGTTATTTTCCTGTGCCACTGTTGAGCAGAGACACAGAAGTGATCCCCAGGGTGTATTTCCTATTTCCCATCCACTCATCAAGATTTTTCTTGAAGCGTGCTAATGAAGAACTTTGCTTGACATAGATGGGTAGCCTGTTCCAGAGTATGGGAAGTCTCTGGGACAGGAAACTATCCCTCCAGCATATCCTGTTTATTGTGGTGACAAGGGTTAGGTCCCTAGAACATGTAGCTCGGAGGAATTGGGATTTCTTTAGGTGTAGCATGTCCAACAGCTCTGGGTTTGACATAGCTTTATATTTTAGGCAGAGATCACCGCTGAGTAGGCGATATGCTATGGAGTAAAGCTGGAGTTTTTTGAGACGGTCAATGTAGGGCATTTGTTTGAGGCCAGTAATCCTCTTTGTGAGGTACTTCTGTGGCCTTTCCAGCTGCTGCAGATGTCTTGTGAGGTACATTCCAAAAGGGGCATTGTACTCTGCAATGGGTCTAATGAGTGTCAAGTAGAGGGGAACAATGACATCTTTTTTTCTGGATGAGAACCCTTTTATGATTAGGTGCACCACATAGAAGGACTTCCTGACTACTGTGGCAATGTGACTATCAAAGGAGAGACTACTATCCACCTCAGTCCCAAGGTCTCTTATCACACATTCAGTGCTAAGTAGTTTGATGCCTATGTGGTAGCTCATGGGTACAGAATTTTTACCAAAGGGGATGACACTGCACTTTTTGGCATTGAGCTTGCAGCCATGGCTCTGACACAAGGCATCTGTCTCAGTGAGGCCCTTCTGTAGGATGTCCACATCATTTGGGGACTTGACTATGGCTCCTAGATTGCAGTCATCTGTGAACTTCATTAGCCAGGGGCCTTCTGTGTTAGCCTGTACTTCAGAGAAGTAGATACCAAACAGGAGAGGTCCCAGGACAGAATCCTGTGGCACTCCACTTGTCACTGTTTTGAGGTCAGATTTGGAGTCTGCAACTTTTACAGTGTGGGTACTGTCAGTGAGCCAGTTGGCAGCCCATCTTGTGACATAGGTATTTATATCTAGTTTAGTGAGTTTAGCTATAATTCCAGAATGGGGGATGGTGTCAAAAGCCTTGGCAAGGTCAAGATAGGCTGTGTGAACCACCTTACCCTCATCTACAGCTTTGGCAACTGCCTCAAAGAAGTCAATCAGGTTCAGGAGGCATGATCTGCCTTTCACAAACCCGAACTGGGTGGGATCCAGTGTTTGGAGGTTACCAATGTCTTTGTTTATGAGTTCCATGATGATACGTTCCATGGCCTTGTAGACCAGGCTCGTCAGGCTAATAGGTTGCTACTTCCCGGGATCAGTGGTGGCTCCCCCTTTGTGGAGTGGAATAGCTGTTGCTGTGCACCATTCAGTGGGCACAAAGCCTGATGTGAGGCTATTATTGAACATGGTGCTTAAGTGGGGAGCCAGTTCATTTTGAAGTTCATGTAAAATGCAGCATGGGATGTTGTCTGGTCCCATGGATGCTGTGTTTTTGGCTTTAGGGAGTGCAGCTTTTACCTTCTTAGTTGTGATTACAGGGACTCTGCATTCTTCCTGTATAGATATGGGCCCTTTAGAGGGTGAGGGGGGGTAAAGTTAGCACTGAACCTATCTGCTAGGACGTTGGCAATATCAGTTAGCTCTGTAATTTTCATGCTTTTGTGCTGTAACTGAGAGCAGATCTGGGAGTTGCCATCGAGATTCTTGACATAGCTATAAAATGCTTTGTGGTTGTCCTTAGAATTAGTGGTGATTTTGTTTTCATAGCTAGCTTTGGATGATCTTATAAGGGATCTCAGCTTCTTACTGAGGCTGACCAGAGAGCTCCTCCACTCATGGGATTTTACTCTCTTTTGCAACAGTTTCTTCCTTCTGTTGTACAGTTTGTTTATGGCAGGGGACCACCAGATTAGCTTAATTTTTTTGGAGGATAGCGTCTTGGTTCTGTTTGGGATAGCACAATCCATGCACTAGTGTAAGTGCTTATAGAGTGCATTTGTGTAGGATTCAGCAGTTGTAACTGTACTGTCCATCTGCACGGGTGTCATGATGTTCACCACTTCTGTCTTAAGAAACATGAAGTTGGCTTTGGAGAAATATTTCACCATAGTTTCCTTAATGGGGGGTGGGGTGGGATGAGGATATCAAGGATGATTAGCTTATGGTTGGATCGGACCAATGAGGAGTTGACTTCAGGTGTGGAACACCTGTCAGTCATGTTGGTAATGACTAGGTCTAGGATATTGTTGCCCCTGGTGGGGGTGTGGATAAGTTGATCCAGGGCATTGGAGTTTATGAATTCCAGAAAGCGTTGAGTTAAGGTGTTGGTACACAAGTAGTTTTCCCAGTTAATGGTGGGGTAGTTGAAGTCACCAATTATTAGGGTGTTTGGTTGAACCCTAATATTTTCCAGTATATCAAGAAAAAAGAAGTGGGAATCCTGAGGCATGGTGGGGAAAATGTAGCAAGTTACAATTTGGATTGCAGTTTTGCCCAGAGTTAGTTGCACTTGGATAACCTCGGATGCATTATGCTGAGCAATTAGCCTGGTGGTGTGGATATCCTTAATGAATATGGACATACCTCCACCTTTCGTGTTTCGGTCTAGGTTACATGGCCGAAAAGTCTGGTATGAGTTATAGCCTGGTAGTGCAGGGGTGCTCTCTGGAGCCTTGAAGCAGGTCTCAGTCACTGCACAGATATCGATGTTCTCCATTTTAAGGAGTGCCTTGAGTGAGTGCATTTTGAGATTTAGACTTCTAGCATTGAGTAGCATTACTCTCAGTTTTTCCTTGCCTGTTCCTGTTACGATGGTGAATTTGTTATTTGACCCTTGCCTAAAAAAGGCACTATAGGGACAGCAAGAGCCTTAGTCAGTATCCGGAATCGCAGGGGCCACAGGTGCAGGCCATCTTTGGCAAAGCATCATGGTCTGTTGACCATGTCATCCCAAGCAGATACTGGATCCCCTTAGAATGACACCAGAAGCTTAGCCAATTGTTGAAGTCAATCATTTTGTCCTTGTACTGTGGTATCATTTGGGGCGATGGCAGAAAGCTACTCAGGGCTAGGGTCATACCTGCCTGGGCTACAAGATCAGAGAGCTCTTCCATGTCTCTTTACATGTAGTCCAGGTAGGTATGTCTCAGGTCATTCACACCAAAATGGACAATGCCAGAGTCATATTTGTACTTGTTGTGGAGTGACCTGAGTGCGTGGGTTATGTGGCGGATGCTGGCACCCGACAGGCAGCTGCCAGTAACCTTATCCTTGTTTAGCCTGGTGAAGGGACATCAGTGTGCCTGACTATAGAGTCACCTATGACTAATGTGTTGGGGACGTTGTTTTGCTTTATTGGCTGTGGTTGAGTGGCACACTGAGTCTGTGGGCTATGTGTCATTTGATGACTGATGTTGGAGACACTGTGGCAGCAAGGTTTGAAATGCAGTCACATCTGTCACACTTTGTGTTTGTGAGTCATAGGTGTAGAGGGGTGGGGATACTCCCAACACCTCAGCAGCAGGTCCTGCAAAGGTCTGGCCATGCTGCCACACCCTTGTTGGTGACAGCCTGATATACAGTGTTTGTAGGCACACCTTGCAGTGAAGATGTGGATGCCCCTGCATTCATAGCAGACTTGTTCAACTTTGTTGACATTATGTTGGCCTTGCAAGTATACAATGCCTGTGAGGAACTAGACAGCACACTGTTTGTTAGATGACATGATGTGGGAACACAGACATGCGTGTTGGGTATATAACTGTACAGTATGACATGCCTAGGACATGTGACAGGTTGACACACATTGACCAAGTGTGGCCAGTCCACTGCAGTAGGCCTCATAGCCATGTCATGCAGATATGCAGCAGTAATTTGTTGATGGGCAGGGTGCATGAAGTGCTATGAAAGTGTCACCTATGATGACTCACCACCAGTATGCTGATTGTTACAGCAAGACTGGGTATCTATGTCAATGGACATTGTACATTATAATGTGGCACGGCAACAGTGCTACTAATTGCACTCTTGTCAGTTCCTTAGTGACATACCACCAATCCTGGAACAGATGGCATAACACATGCAAAATCCAACTGATTGTCCAGGTTTCTAATCAAGGCATCTATTTGGAAAAGTGTATGTGAAGCCTACAGAGCCTTTCATGATGTGGGACAACTACGTGGATGAACAAACAGGCTGTGTCCTGCTTGTCATCATGGGCTTTGTAGTACCATTTTAAGTGTGATGACAGAAAACATATCAGAGCATGTATCCTATGTGAGAGTGGTGGTGTTGAGACCAGCATTAGTAGTTTCCAGGCACTAGCAATTATCTGGACCCTCCTGCTTTTCACAGTCTTCACAAGGTAACTGTGTCCTTCCAGTACACACTGCTTGGGTAGTGTTCAACTGCAGAATATACCCAACTTGGATGACTCTCCTGTTGGAACATGCTGGAAGCAACTACAATACTTGGTTGCACAAAGGACAACTAGCATGTAGTGCCAAGCAGTTTCCCCAGATCTCTGAGTCATGTGACATGAAATGCCATGAACGGAGTTAACATGGATACAAGCAGTAACACTGTCATATACCTACTGACACTGGACCACACACTGTCTGTTATGCACAAGGCCAAATCATGCCTATTGACTCTAATTGGTGGACCCCACTGAGTGTTACACTATCCAATGGATGACAGCAATATTACTCACTCTACCTACCATGGCCTGACAAGGTGTCTGAAAATATTAGGCCAGCAGACCTTGCTGGAAACTGTGTAGGTTATCTACTGAGTATTATGTCAGCTGGTTTGTAGGCAAGTGTCTGACAGTCATAATCTGGGAAGATAGCATTGGCGGTCTAAGTTGCAATGATGCCAGTCACCAGTGGATTTCCCCAGACATTAGCAGGTGAGTACATATCAGGAGTTGTCACTGAATCCCAATCAAAGCCAACAGTTAACCAGGGTGGTCTGTGACACACATTTAGTTACTGTCTGAGCCACTGACAAATAATAACTGCCAATAACTGTACAACACTATCCTTGGGAAAGTCATCCACCCCTGGGAAATATAGTATTATCTGCACACCACACACAGTTCAGCCATTACTCATCAATGTATGGACACAGGGAGAAATGTAGCCTTTGACGTTCAGTGGTTGATGAGATGTGGGGATGCATTCAATGCTGTACAACCTAAACAGACAGGTCTGTGATGTAACTCCCAGACAGCCATTGTCATACTGAATGTGGCACTCATCACACCTATCATTGTGTACAAAGGCACCATTGCTATGTCACTACACAGGCATATCTTACAACTGTAGCAGCCACACAGGTTCAATGGTACAGCAATGCACATTGCAGATAACATGTCCTATGGAGTCCATATCAAGACCAAACGTGTGTAGTCTGTCTCACAAATGCTTTGCAGGGGATGTATATGGTTGCCATACAGGGGTGTTTCAGATCCCACTGTGTACCTCCCATGTATACATGACAGGGCTAACACATGTCTTACCCAACCTATACACCTACACTGTCACTGTGGTATATATACTACATGTTGGAGAGACAGGTATGTAACACAAACAGTCCACCCTATATGTAGCAGGCCCCCATGCATGTGAAGCACACATCATGTTCAGGTTACACCATGGGATGCAGGACACAGCAATCATAGCCATTGTCAGACAAATCACTACCCTGGACACAGAAATTCTGCAGATGCGTCATCCCCACAACCACAGCTTGTAGATGTGTTAGCTTCTAAGACCCTGGTGACATTTATCAAGGTTATCAGACCTTTTCACAGATTAGGGATGTATGTGTAAGCTGAATGATGTCATTGTCCTTGTTAGCCCATTTCACACATATGGAATTATGGTGCCAGGAACCTACAGTGCTGTACCTAACTGGGGACATATTTCTTCTGTGCTGACATTCTATCCTGTGTTGTTTTGTCTATGGCTGTCTTGCTGCTGTGCATCCATGGGTGCCACCAAGAGATTCCTGAAACAGAAACATAAACAGGTCCAAGACACACCTTTCATTGTGTGAGTATACAGCCGTTACAACATCATACAACATAAGGTACACAAAATTTTGTGGCTTACTCATTACAAATGTCAGACTACAGTATCTGTTAGTAACCACTAGAAGTGGTATGGCTAAACAATGCATTACACAAGTACATATTAATTTAAATATTCACCCTGTGCATCAGACACATATCTTCATTTCCCTGCATTGATGATGAGGATGACAAGGATGTGGCACAGGTATCATCACTTGCACAAGGTGTTGTGTGGAGGTGCAAGAGGCCTAGGCTGACCCAAAAGGTTGTTAGCATGTGTGTGAGTCAGAGAGGCAAGCAGGAAAGATGGACCATAGAATTGTGGTGTGTGTCTGTAGGTGACCTGAATTTGACAGTGGTGAGTGAGTGTGTGCATGTATACAGTCAACCTAAGTGCTAGCAGTACATGTATGTATGTTGAACTGCTTTGAACCATGCATGGTAGAGCTGACCATTCCCCATCTCCAGGCCGTAGCATGGGAACTGGCTTTTCCAGAAGTTGGACTGGCACCTCCATGCCCAGGGTCAGAAGTGGTGCTAGTACCTGATTGTGACTGCTATCTGCTGGGACCATGTCCTCCACAGGAACATCTAGGACCATGAGCTCATGGCTTACCATGTCTTGGTGTATATAGCACACTCCTCTCTGTAGAGCTAGATGTACTGCCACTATGGGAGTGTAATTGTGCATGGCTACATGGACTCTCAGCAGATGGGCTTGCTGACCTTTGTCCACAAGGCCGATGCCCATTTCCAACCACATGTTCCAGTACAGACACTGTGCATTCCAAAACAGACACTGTTTCAGCCCACCTTCTGTCTACTACATCAATGAATCAATCCCAGTTGTCACCAATGCAGTGAAAGCAGTCATGGATGTCAGACTGTGCTGCATCCATAAGCCTGAGCATACATCTGGAGTTCTTTACAGAATGTACTTGTGCCTTCATGATGGACCATAGCATACGCCGAGTGAACCATGATGTGACACATGCAACAGGTAGGACAGTAGGCCTCCTATGAGCACCCCCATCAATATGACTTTGTGGAACCTCACCAGGTCTCTGGATATGACCAGTGTCTACACACTCCAGAGCCATAGTTGCCACACTTTCCTGTTCAATGCCCCCAACCTCTGACTGTCCAGTATCTGTGGTCTGTGGGGACAGGATGTGTTAAGGCATACTGAATGTGTGCAGTGACACTGAAGGCAAAAGACTGATGTCATCTACTGGGATATATTCAGCCCCTGTAACAACCAGCTGTGCCTCACTGTGGCCACAATCATCATTAGAGTCTGAAGATGCACTGAATTGGCACCTCACCTGTGTGTCCTATTCAATCATAGCCTCACCTCAGGCTTTGTCCCTACCAAATGGAGCACTGCTATAGTCATCCCGCTCCACAAAGGAGGAGTGACTACAGACCCTGGGAACTATCGCCCCA
Organism: Protopterus annectens; assembly: GCF_019279795.1. NCBI lineage: Eukaryota > Metazoa > Chordata > Ceratodontiformes > Protopteridae > Protopterus > Protopterus annectens. Next base: position 1,233,668,418 of record NC_056731.1, on the reverse strand, counting down.
TTAGCCTGATGAGTCTGATATGCAAAGCTATGGAACACATCATCATGGACCTAATAAACAAGGATATAGGGAATCTCCAAACTCTGGATCCCACACAGTTTGGTTTTGTGAAGTGTAGATCATGCCTTCTCAACCTGGTCAACTTCTTTGAGTCAGTCACCAGAGTTGTGGATGAAAGCAAAGTGGTTCACACAGCCTACCATGATCTGGCCAAGGCCTTTGATACCATTCCCCACTCAGGAATCATAGAAAAGCTCACTAAGCTAGAAATCAACTCCTATATTACTAAGTGGCTTGCAAACTGGCTCACAGATAGAACCCACAGTGTGAAAGTAGTTGACTCCAAGTCAGACTGGTGACCAGTCACAAGTGGAGTCCCACAGAGTTTGGTCCTGGGTCATCTCCTGTTTGGTATCTACTTCTCTGAAGTTCTGGCCAACATGATGGGACTCTGCCTGACAAAATGTGCAGATGATTGCAAGTTGGGAGGTATTATTAACTCCCCAAGTGAAAGGCCTCATTGAGACCAACGACTGGTATCAGAACCATGACCTTAAGCTCAATGTCAAAAAAAATGTGTCATCATCCCCTTTGGGAAAAACCCAGTTCCCATAAATTACCACATCGATGGTAGTCCACTGAACACAGAAGGCGTTATAAGAGATCTGGGAACACAGGTTGACAGCAACCTCTCTTTTGACTACCACATTGCCACTGTGGTCAGAAAGTCCTTCTATGTGGCACATCTCATTACTAAGAGTTTTGTATCCAGGAAGAAAGAGGTCATTGTCTCCCTCTACTCTTCCCTCATTAGGCCAATCATCAAGTACAATGACCCATTTGGCATGTACCTCACACTTGCAACAACTGGAGAGGCCGTAGAAGTACCTCACAGAGAAGATCCTAGGCCTTAAACACTTGTCCTATATGGACAGACTCAAAATACTCCAACTATTCTCTTTATCATATCATCTATTTAGAGGCAATCTCTGCTTGATTTGCAAAGCCATGTTGGGCCCAGCTTTGGTAGAAATGCTACATCGAAAGAAATCCCAATCCCTCCACACCACATGCTCCAGAGACCTCAACCTCATTACCACAATCAACAGAACAAGTTGGAGGGACAGGTTCATATCCCAGAGACTGCCCATGCTATGGAATAGACTTCCCATACATGTCAAGCAGAGCACCTCACTGGCCCTCTTTAAGAGAAATCTTGATGAGTGAATGGGAAATAGAAAATTCACCCTGGGGATCACTCCAGTGGCTCTACTCGACAGAGGCAAGGGGAACTAAGGTCAGGTGGCACTATGCCAGGGTAATCCTATAGGCTAGGCTTGTAAGGCTCCAAGGCCATTAGCCTAGTACACACCTATGAACCTCTAAGAGACATTGAGACCAACCCCCCTGGTCACCTGTGATAAGAGAGGAAAAAGCAGTACATTAATACCTACACTATTATATTCTGCAGTACTATGTTGCAATACATGTACAGCTCTATACACTGTTGACACTATTACAGACCTGTTGAAACCCCAACCTCATATAGTAGGAAAAGATGACATTACTATTCCCACAAACAGCTGTAGTTACTTGTAAATAAAAGGTCTTTACACAGCACTCTCATAAGCAAAAATGAGGTACGCTGCAGACATTTGTGAAGACTTTGCACAGTTGACACATATGGCAATCTGCAATGTCTTGGCAATACTGTCACATCTATCAGTGTGGTGACATCTACAAGGCATATGTATGACTCTAACATGTGTGCAGTCATAAAATATCTGTGCAGTTGGCAATCAATCAAGTTGTTGCAAAAGCACGTTCTGTGTGCAGAAAGTCTCATACAGAATGGTTCCCCATAGCCAGCATGTTTGACTTTTAACATGCTTCTTATTCGCAGGTGATTGCCTCTTTACCAATTATTGGTACTGAAATGCTAATTGCAGCCAATACAGCTGGTTTGCACTATCATCAGCCAATGACATGCAACCACTGTACAAGATATAAGGCATCCATGTAGGTTAGAAGCCCTTTCTGATATGTTGCGCTGGACATTACTGGGGTAAGAAGACTACGACATTGCAGAGGGTAGGTCTGTAGCAGCTGTTGTTACATTTATTTTTATTTTATTTTATTTTACATTTGTTGACTGGGCTAGTCTATCTGGATATATGTCCATTTTCAGTAGAGGCCTGGGGAGATAAGCTCCGAGGAAGCAAAATACAATCACTTACACAAAAAAATGAATGTGTGCAATGAACATTGCAGGTACAGAACAGAGAAAAATCACAGAGGTCATTTGATTATAGCAAAGTAACATTGGTTACATATAGATGTGTGTGCTACAGGCTGCAGCTGCTGCAGAAGGTAATAGACCTAGGCAGAAATTGTGAACACTTTGGAGGACAACAAGCTGTAGGAGTCACTGTGACAGCTGTAGCAGCCTTGTAGTAGAGGGAGAGCCAGAGTGAGGGTAGCCATTCCACTCCAATTATGGCATGTGTTTAAGGTAAGTATGTTAGGCAATGGTGTCATTAACAGAGTACTAGGCTACATGTTTGTTGTGTCCTTGAGTAATATAGGGGATACATATAACATTATGTCCATTATTTGGGTAGCTGTCAGGTCATGTGTTACAGTCTGTCACTCATTTGGAACATGTATGCTTTCAGTCCTTGTTACAAGCAGGGTCTTCATATGTGAATGTTAGTTGTGCAGCTGTGCTAATCTGCACTGTGAGTTTGAAAGGATTGTGTACTGTACTCTGATGGTAGTGGGTCTCATTTATATTACTTGAATTAAAATCCTCTGTGAATGCATATTAATGCATGACGTGACACTTTATGCACTTATAGCTTTGCTATAGGGATATGTGAAGTATATTCCTATCTGCAGGCCTGTGACTACATCAGTGAAAAGCAGACATTTCATTTGTAATGCATTGTGTAGATAAAGAGTGCATGACTCTGATTAATTGCTGGCTTCACAATAATGTTATTTCAATGCTAAACACCACTGGATTTGAACCCAGGACTGTGTGTGACAACATGTACTGTTTACAAGACATTTAACAGATTGAGCTACTGAGTCACTGTTATAGCAGGTGTATTTGCAATATATAAGTACACACATACAGGCTGTGACATACTTTTTACAGCCATTATTATCTGCATGGCTTTATATGGATGTATTTCTACACCAAGGTCCCTGTTGTACATGTATTCTTCCAGTAATACTTTATCAGGTGTACTTGCAAATGTTACTGATAAAAAGGGACATTTGTCTGATATCACTTCACTTACATCCATTCTTGTGTATCTGGCTGTGTAGTAGTGTACTCTTGCACCAGACTCCAAAGCGCAATCCCAATTTTTCCATTATTCTTTAAGCAAGCTTGCAGGATGCAGTGCGATGCACAGCTCTTCTGAAATATGTTTAATGAGTGTACCAAGCAATTGTTTTGCTTAAATCACCTGTTTTAATTAACAGCTGTGTGGCATGGAAGGTTAATGCAGTAGCCTTCATGTGTGATGGTTTTGGGTTCAAAATAGGGGACAGGTGTTTAGTTTGTACATGTTTATTATTTAAATCACATATATCAATATAGCTACATTTAGCTAAGCTTAGTGAAGCTGTGTGATGCTGTGCATCACACAGTAACATGCTAAAATATATAAAGAGAAGATAAATAGAGTGATAGGAATGTGGTGAAATGGGGTGCAAACAGGAGGAAAACATAGTGAAAGGTTGGTAGGTATGTGCAGGAAGGGTGTAGGAAATAACCATAGCTATCCATTTCTTGTACAGCAACAACTGTGCACTGTGACAGAATTTGTAGATTACTTTGGACTCCAAGCCTCAGCGAGAGGGGTGAGGATAACATAATTGCATTGTTAAGCCAGTTGGACAAAATGCTGTGAGTCCAGTGGACATGTGTGTGAAATGGAAAGCTAAGTATGAGGAAATTTTTTTTGGGACAGATGCCCATTTTTTTTAAAGGTGAGAGTGGAATGTTGGGGAAGGGACATAGGTACATGTAGGGGAGGTAAGTTGGTTAGGTGAGTAAGCTTTGGCAGACAGACAAGACAGCAAACAGGTGTGGTGTGTGACAAAAGAGGTGGGTAAACACTTTGGATGGGGAAGGTGTTGTGGAATCTCAGTCTACTGTGCCTCCTCAAGGTAGCAGCATGATTCACTTCCTAACCCATGTGACTGTTGGCACTACTCCATCACTGCTCCAAGGGTGGCAGTGGTACAGGCTGGGTTCTGGGGTGAGCCTGCCTCACCAGAGTAGCCAGCATCCTCTCCATCTGACACAGGCATTGTCCAGACCTACTGTAGATGATCCTGCACACCAAACCCAGCAGGTCATCATGGGTGACAATTCCTCCACCACCAACACTCCCAGAGGGGGATCCTGCCCCATTCCGTGAGGCAATACTACTCTATGCTACAGGCAGTGCATGGGCAGCAGAGGAGGGACCACCAGTCTGTCTTCCAGATGTGCTAGGACCCATTGCCATGGCCAGAAGAGGCAAGGAAGGTGGATCATAAGGAACTGGCCGACCTTGACATGCTGTAATAAAGTAGTTATAACAATAAGTTAAAGTTAGCAATAATCAAACCAATGTTAGTAGTAACAGGATGGAACATAATATTTTTTAATCCAAATACATATTAAGGTATATTATGTGTAACAGCATAAAATAACATAACAGTAAGTATGTTAACAGCAAACCAGCATAAATTAAACCATAAGGCCAGTAAAACAGATTGTGTAACAAGATATGTTAATATTAAATCATAATAATAAATAACAATAACAAAGTAAAGAAGATAAAGGGTGGGGAGAGAGAGAAAAACATAGTACACAGAGTAAAACTACATACTTCTACAGGTGTGCAGTGTCAGTTCTGAGTAGATTAACTACAATTCTTCTATAGCTGATGTAGCACAAACATACCTGTCAAGCTGTTAACATGGGACAGTATGGACCAAGCACTAACAGATGCAGGTACACAACTACACAGAACAGTTTGACATAATGTGGATTTACATAACTACCAAGGTTTTATGTATATGGAATTGTAAATATATAGCATTCCAGGTAATCATTTATGTGGTAATCATGAAACAGACAGATTAGGCAGTTGTAGTTACATTATTAAAAATCATGACAGTTGAAAGGCATGTTTATGTACATTAAGTAAACTAGACAGCTGTCATACCTTAGTTGTCAGGCATGGGAGTAGAGCTCAATAGCTGTGACTGCAGGGGACATTTGCAAATAATGCAACAACTGACTGCAGCAACTTACAACAGACATGCAATGACTACATCCCTATTTCAAATATTAAGACAGATTTATTTAGGAAACCACAATGCTGTTTAATATTTTATTGGTATTGCTGATAATTGTCTGTAAAATCTACACACACTATCTGCTCATAAAGTGGACTACCTCAGCCATGTACCTTTTGTTCCTGCAGTGGAAGAAAATGAGAGCATTATCTGACTGAAATTGGCCTGGAAAGAGCCATCAACTGCCCTATGAGTTGTTCAATACATTTTTCAGGCCATTAGTTTTTCATTCTACAGCTATTATAGTTGTGAACTTGACTGCAGCAACCTTACCATTGACATGCAATGCATACAGCTCTAGTGCAATTATGTTATGACACCACAATCCTGCTTTACACTTTTTTTGCGTACTGTTATTGGTATTGTTTATTGTTTATTGCAATACAGTTATTGTTCATTTATTACACTACAGTTCTAATTGTCCATTAATTGCACTACAGTTCTAATTGCCCATTTATTGCACTACAAATTGTATTGTTTATTCTTTATTGCAGTTCATTTTTTATTCTTTATTGCTTATTGCACTACAGTTGGCATAATACATCTGTACTTACCACACTCACGGCGCAACCTGGTCAGGCACCAGCATGGACTGAATATTGCAAGTCCTCTCAGCTGCAGCTGTTGGGACAGAAGCACACCATTATGCATACTAGTTTTACACACATTCAACTTGCATTTTGGTAAAACAGTGGAAAAAGTAGTTAAATATTTGTGGGGCATGCCCAGCCCTAGCATCTTGGACCCAGGTGTACAATGTTCTCTCTTTCTCTGCTTCAAGTCATCATAGTGGTGATGACACTGCTCATCAGTGCTGGGGATACCAGTATCACAGGTAAAGTCCCTGGCCAACTGATCCCAGGCTTCAGTCTTACATTCTGAACCATGATAACCACCCTGCAACAGCCTAGGTTCATAATTGCATATGAGGAGTCCAAGAAAAACCCTGGACTCCTGCATACCCCATCTCTGCACCCAAAGTGCACACCCTCTCCCACACTGCTGGGCATATCAGCAAATAAGCAGACTCCAACAAATGGTGCAGAACTCACACCCATTGACATTACTATAGGCTGTTTTTCCGCCCTTGAACATCACTGATCAACATTCAAAGATGCACCATGGTGCTTAGCATCATGAAAGCTCACACAACAGTGGTTTTAGCAAAGCTTAACAATGCAAAAACAGTCTTAGCAATTAACCATGCTTAAGCAGTGCTTAGCACTGTGGAGCTCTCCCAAATGTAAAAAAAAATGTGATTTTATAAAAGTTAGTTTACATTGCATTCAGCAAATGATATGTGTTCTAGGGACTCGAACCCAGGTCTATGAAGCTTTAGACTGTCACTCAACCCATTTAGCTACATGGATACTATCTAAAGTAGTATACCTTCACATACACTACTAAGCAATGGCAGTGTTCCACACAAATGGATTTAAATGGTCTTAAAATAGCAGAAATTAATAATTAATTACATCTGGTTTCTATTTTTAGATGTATGGCAAGTGTCTGCTGTCTATGTGTAAGAGCAGCTTGGTATTGCTGCACTCCACACTGCTCTGTGCAAACAGTAATTATAAAAAAAAAAATTAAAAAAAAAGAAAAAACATAAAAAGAAGATGTCACAGTTAATTACATCTGGTTACTATTTATAGATGTCTGGTAGGTGTCAGCTGCCTAAACGTGAGTGTCGCTTGGCTTTGCTGTGCTCAGCACTGTGCCGTGCAAACGGACATTAAATAAAAAGAAAAAAATAATAAACAAAAAATAAAAACGTAACAATTTATAAATTCAAAACAGAAAGTATTCATACAATGCATATTTCAACAGTAGCAGGGAACATTAGAGGGAGCCTCACCATGTAGATAACATCTGACCATCCTCTACACTTCTGCCTACATGGATTCAATATCCCTGTTACTATGCTCTCCCTCGGCAGCGCTCCATGATTAATATGCATAGCGTACTGCTAAGGGGGAACCATGGTTGTGTACACAGGTACAGTCTGTGTATTTTATTAAATCCTGGGGTTAGTATTGCATTACCTAAGCTAGTAGTTACATTGCATGCAGACAGCTTTTGTAAACAAAAGATTTTGCTTCTCTAGGCCAGAAAAGTATTTATTAATATTGCAATTTTGTGTGGGAGTTTATTTCACAATATTAACTACACATACAAGATGGATGAACTCTCAGACAACACAGCATAATCAGAGTAGAAATAATTTATAAAGGATGGTAACTGAAGCATTATAGTGTATTCAGTATATTAGTGCTAACAAGTGTATGCAACACCTCAGTATATAAGTTCAGTATTCTGTCTTAAACTGATTTCATTAATGTATACAAAGAAATGCAGACAGCTTTTGTAAACAAAAGATTTTGATTCTGTAGGCCAGAAAAATATTTATTAGTATTGCAATTTTGTGTGGGAGTTTATTGCAATGATTGGCTTCAACAATTGGCTAAGCTTCTGGTGTCATTCTAAGGGCATCCAGTATTTTTCTGCCTGGGACGACATGATCGACAGTCCACGATACTTTGCCAGAGATGGCCTGCACCTGTCGCCCTTAGGATTCCGGATACTGGCTAATGCTCTTGCCACCCCTATAGTGCCTTTTTTAGGCAAGGTTCAAATGACAAATTTACCACCACCGTAACAGGTACAAGCAAGCAAAATCTGAGGGTAATGCTACTCAATGCTAGAAGTATAAACCTCAAAATGCACTCACTCGAGGCACTCCTTAAAATGGAGAACATTGACATCTGTGCAGTGACCGAGACCTGGTTCAAAGCTCCAGAGAGCACCCCTGCATTACCAACTTCAATTCATACTACACCTTTCGGCCACCTAACCCAGGAAGAAGCACTAAAGGCGGAGGCGTGTCTATATTCATTAAGGATATCCACACCTCCAGGCTAGTTGCACAGCATAATGTATCCGAGATTATCCAAGTGCAACTAACTCTGGGCAACACCGCAATCCAAATTGTAGCTTGCTACAGATCCGCCACCATGCCCCAGGATTCACACTCCTCATTTCTTGATACACTGGAAAGTATTAGGGTACAACCCAACACCCTAATAATGGGCGATTTCAACTACCCCACCATTAACGGGGAAAACTACTCATGTACCAACTCTTTTGCTCAACGATTTCTAGAATTCATAAATTCCAAAGCCTTGGACCAAATTATTCACACCCCCAACAGGGGCAGCAATATCCTAGACCTGGTCATTACCAACATGGGTGTACCACACCAGAGGTCAATTCCTCGTTGGTCAGATCCGACCACAAGCTAATCAGCCTAGACATCCACATCCCACCCCCATCCCCAATTACGAAAACCATTGTAAAAAACATCTCCAAAGCCAACTTCACACTTCTTAAGACAGAAGTGGCAAACTTCATGACACCCATGCAGACGGACAATAGAGGTATGACTGCTGAATCCTACACAAATGCACTTTATAAGCACTTACACGAGTGCATGGATCATGCTATCCCTAATAGAACCAAGATGTTATCCTCCAAAAAAAGGAAGCCATTCTGGTGGACCTCTGCCATAAACAAACTCTACAACAGAAGAAAGAAACTGTTGCAAAAAAGAGTAAAATCCCATGACTGGAGGAACTCCCTGGTCAACCTCAGTAAGAAGCTGGGATCCCTCATAAAATCCTCCAAAGCTAGTTACGAAAACAAAATTGCCACTTACTCTAAAGACAGCCACAAAGCATTCTATAGCTATGTCAAGAATCTAAATGGAAACACTCAGATCTGCTCTGAGTTACAGCACAGTGGCACTAAATATACAGAACCAACTGATATTGCCAACATCCTAGCAGATAGGTTTAGTGCTAACTTTACCCCCCTCTCACCCCCTAGAGGGCCCATCTATATACCGGAAGAATGCAAAGTTCCTATAATCATGGCTGCACAGGTAAAAAACCCACTCTCCAAAGCCAAGAACACAGCATCCATGGGACCTGACAATATCCCAGGCTGCATTCTACATGAACTACAGAATGAACTGGCACTCTACCTAAGTACCATGTTCAATCATAGCCTCACCTCAGGCTTTGTACCCACTGAATGGTGCACCACGATGGTTATCCCACTCCGCCCCATTAGCCTGATGAGCCTGGTCTGCAAGGCCATGGAACGTATCATCGTGGAACTCATAAACAAAGACATTGGTAATCTCCAAACTCTGGACCCTACCCAGTTTGGATTTGTAAAAGGCAGACCATGTCTCCTAAACCTGATTGACTTCTTTAAAGCAGTCACCAAAGCCATAGATGAGGGTAAAATGGTTCACACAGCTTATCTAGATCTCACCAAGGCTTTCAACACCATCCCCCACTCTGGAATTATAGATAAGCTCACTAAACTTGGTATATATCCCTATGTCAAAAGATTGGTTGCCAACTGGCTCATGGACAGAACCCACACTGTGAAAGTAGCGGATTCCAAATCCGACATCAGACCAGTGACAAGTGGAGTACCACAGGGTTCAGTCCTGGGTCCTCTCCTGTTTGGTATCTACTTCTCTGAGGTGCAGGCCAACACGGAAGGTCTTTGGCTAACAAAGTTTGCAGATGACTGCAAACTAGGAGCCATAATCAAAACTCCTAATGATGTGGACAAACTACAAAAGTCCCACACTGAGACATACCTGGTGTCAAAGCCATGGCTTGAAGCTCAATGCCAAAAAGTATATTGTCATCCCCTTTGGTAAAAACTCTGTACCTATGAACTACCACATAGCTGGTAGTCTACTTAATGCCAAAAATGTGATAACAGACCTTGGGACACAGGTGGACAGTAGTCTCTCCTTTGATAATCACATCACCACAGTGGTCAGGAAATCCTTCTTCATGGCTCATCTCATCACAAAAGGATTCTCATCCTGAAAAAAAGAGGTCATTATTCCCCTCTACTCATCACTCATTAGACCCATTATAGAGTACAACGCCCCTTTTGGTATGTACCTCACAAGACATCTACACCAACTGGAAAGACCACAGAAATACCTCACAACGAGGATTACTGGCCTCAAACAGATGCCCTATGCAGACCGTCTTAAAAAACTACAGCTTTACTCCATCACATATCGCCTACTCAGGGGCGATCTCTGCCTAACATACAAAGCTATGTCAAACCCTGAGCTGTTGGACATGCTCCACTTAAAGAAATTCCAATCCCTCCGAGCTACACGCTCTAGGGACCTAAACCTTGTCACCACAATAAACAGAACATGCTGGAGGGATAGATTCCTGTCCCAGAGACTTCCCATACTCTGGAACAGACTACCTATCTATGTCAAACAGAGCTCCTCATTAGCACTCTTCAAGAAAAATCTTGATGATTGGATGGGAAATGGGAAATTCACCCTGGGGATCACTTCTGTGGCTCTACTTGACAGGGGCACAGGAAAATAATTTTCTTGGGTGGCGAAAGCCAGGGTACATTTTTTGGCTAGGCTTGTATGGGCCCTAGGGCCGATAGCCTAGTACCTACCTATGAACCTATGAACCTATGAAATAATTTATATAAAATGGTAACTGAAGCATTTCAGTACATTTAGTATATTGCTGGAACCAAATGTAAAAGATATGTCAGCATGTAACTGCAACATTCTGTGTAACTGATTGTACAAGATGTAAGAATTTATAGAGTGCCTTCAGTGTAATGTTGCAATGAAATGTATACCAGATGCAGTTATGAGCATTTATGTTTATGTTTATGTAGTATACTGCAAAATGTAAACCCCACCAAAACTTGATAGCAATACACTCTCTTCCCAAATGCACATAAGCACTTCCCATGCAAAGCATGCAGTAGCACTTCTCATCTCCTTCTTCCCATGTGCACATAAGCACTTCCTAAATCAGTGGCCTCATGTTTACATAAGCACTCCCTATGCATGTTGTTTAATGTAAGAGATTGAATGCTGTGTAACATGATGTGTGAATTGGTGTACATTTTCTCTCCCCCCTCACTTTTTTGTCTGTGTTTTTTTCCTATTTTAATTATACATTCCTTTCTCTTTTTTATTTTGTTTTTCTCCCAGTTATGCTATTTTTTTACCAATCTCAAATCCTCAGGAGGACCCAGGCATGTACCTCTCTACTTAGAAAGCATTTACCTCCTACCCATTCAGGGACATCCTACCAGGGTTTGGGTGGTGTTACTTGTCCTACAGGCATGCTGGCAAGCCTCATTGAAAGAGGGCTTTGGAACTTGGTTTAAGATGAGCTGGGGCAGGTCATGGAGAGATGAATTCACCTGGTCCAAGCCTCTGTGTTCAAGTCATGTTGTCCCAGTTGGTGCCAGACACTCCAACACCATTGGTTCTTGTCCCCCAACATCTGGGTCCACCACTGTACCAACCATCTGGCACTAGAAACATTTGAGACTCTGTGGACTGAGGCATCCTGCTGGTAGCACTCCTCCTCCTCACCCATTCTTCACTTTTTTATTCTTTTACACCCTTTTACCTATTCCCACCTACACCACCCTTTTACTAAAACATTTGAAAAAATGTGGCAGGGTTATGCCCGGCTAAAAACATAGTGTCCTTTCTCCAGCACAACCCTCTTGATGCATTCCTACTGTGTATCCCTCTTTGTTGAATCTCCCCTTTTTCAATATTTCATATTTCCCCCTTTCCATTCTTTAAACAAACCAACAGAGAGTCCACATAATTATACCCCTACATGAAACATTTTAAACCCCCTTTTTTAAATATCAATAATAAAAGCTGCACAGTAGAAGAAATATGTCTTTCAAACATGACTGTGCTTAGCCTCGTCTGTTCACAATATCCAAAAACATACAAAATAAAACAAACCCTACAGCTTTCAAGTAATACTTCCTACATACTTATTGCTTAGTTTTAGGTACTTTGCACTTTTACAGTAAGTAGTGTTTTTTTTAAATGCTTTCACTTTTCATTGTTCAGCACAAATAGCCTACACTTAGTTTATTTGCAGATATATGTAGAGATTCTCCTTGCAGAGTATTGCTACATAGCTGCAAAGTCCTAAACTATGAATACCAACCATATTTATTGCTATTAGCTTACACAACTAATTGTTTCTGAATGTATAGCATATGCACTGAACAATTTGGTGACTAAAAAAGACAGCTGATGTATCAACATAACAGGTATTAAAATTTGAAAGAACACAATACCAACATAGTCTTGATTTAATTTTAACCTTTATAAATTAATGATGAATTAGTGTATTGAATAGTGCTTGACACTCATGCATTCAAAGGCATAATTCTAAATATGTGCATTTGAGAAGTAAACTCTGGTTAGAAACTCAGTTCAGTGAATGTGAAACTATGGTATAAAATATTACATGACTAAAGGAATACAAAATGTTATTGGATATCACAATTACTTTTGGTTAGGATATGAATCCTGATCACACATTTCTTTATGATCCAGTCACTTCAGTCCATCCTAAACTATGTGATCATTCATGTCAGGCATCTTAAAAATAGAGGATTATGATTAAACTGAAAATCACAGACAAGCTGTTAATGAGTTTGACAACAGGATTCAAGAGATTTGACTGGAAAGTGAAGCTCAAGAGGTGAGTTTACTTAATCTACTTCAATAGAACAATAACAAATGCATACGCGTGGTAAGCTGATCATAATCCTTGTAATAGATATGGAGTTTTAGCTACCTTGATATAATAAAAGTTAAATAAAAATAGTGCAGGGATGTGAAGTGTCTGAGGTCTTTAAAAGCTGTCATTTACTTTACAGTGACACAATTGTGGGCAGAAGGAAAATGTTCCTTTTATCTTCCAACAACTTAAATAAACACTATTTGGTTTGCCACCTTTCTGTTGTTTACTGAATAACAGGAATATTTGACAGCTTTCAAAGCTGTCTGTGGGTTTCGGATTGAGTTCTGTGGTGTCATGTCTGAACCTTGCTAACAATAAGGTTTGTATGTATAAGTCTTATCATAGGAAGCTTGCTCTAGCTGGATACTTACATATGAGCATTGCTGTGACAACATAATTTTTTCTAAATTTTCAAGTACAATCAGAACATTCCATCTATTATGTTATTACTATTTTTAGCATTTTCTTTAGTAAATACTTTTTTATTGAAATAATAATAAAAACATGCATGAAAATGTTGATATTAGACTGATATAAATCATAATATATACCTCTATAATAAAGACAAACATGTTTAACAATATAAAATAAACTATGGGCATATTTTCAATTGTTAGCATATAGATAAAACCACTAAAATGTTTAATATATACTATTCTATAAAAACAGTTACTGTACTAGTCTATTGCTTCCATATTATCCAGTACCAGTCCAAAGTAATTTAACACTTTCAGAATAGAGAAGGCCGTATTTTCTGGTTCCTGAACCTCTGAATGACAATAAAATTCTTCCTAAACATTTAATCATACTAGCCCATTGAGATTCATATGATGCATTTTATTTTCCATTTATTTTATTTATTCTTTATTGACCAGGTTAGTCCTGCTAGCTTATTAGTCTCTTTTTCAGGGGAGACCTGAGGTGGTATTTATACTTCTAGGGGAAATTTGGCCAGGGCATCAGAGAACTTTCCCTAATTTCTGCAGTAATTTCTGTGAGTGTTACTAGTGACTAAGAGCTCATATCCTGACCATAGCACAGTGGCAGCTGGGAGGAAATCTGTGCATCCTGGAAACTGGAGGTGAGGGAGCAGAGGTGATTGACAGCTCAGGAAATGGAGTTATAGTAGATTCAGAGGTTTTGTTTCAAGAATGTTTTTGTGGAGTTGAATAAAAAGTTGAAGAATGCGTTGTTGCAACCCTCCATTTGGGAGGGTTGTGGGATAATATCTTGCAAGAAATGATTACTCAAAGTTAACCCAAGAACAGTGGTGAAGTACCTTGGGAGAGATAATGGAAAAATAAAGGAAGAAGAGACACTGGAGGTTAGAGAAAGAGATGAAAAAGGGAAAAAGAAGAAACCGTATGTTGAGATGGCAATAAATATACTGAGAGAGAAAAGAAGTAAACTGAAAAATATAAAAAAGAAAACCAGTTGTAAGTCTGGAAAGTAAAAACGAGGCTTTACTGAATATGTATGAGGTTTGGGACAATGTTGTTTTACCTCTGGGTGGGACAATTCAGGAGGTAAGAACATCTATTCTTATAAACCAGAAGACTTTTTGTGACATTATATTTGACAATGTGCAAAGAATGGAGAACTTTATTAGTACATTTGAAAAAAAGAAACATGAAAATCTTTGGGATGAGTATATTATAAAGATTGCATTCAAAGAGACAAATTAAAAATTATATATACAGTTTTGAATAGAGATTGAAAGAGAGACTTTAAAAAGACATTTGGAAGACATTTGTAAAGAAGTATAGGATATTGTAAACATTTATGATGAGAGGGATTTGTGGACTGGGGATGGAACCACAATGTCATTTTAAAAACAGAAAAAGTTAAAATCATGCATATACAAAGTGTTATAAATGTGGAGGGAAATCAGAGTTAAGCAACATATGGCGGTAAGTAACAACATATTTTTATGTGGAAAAGAGGTGCATTTTGTGAATAATTGTGAAAAATGTTATGTATGTGAAAAATTGGGACATGGAGCAAAAAATTGTGAGTTGGAATGTTATAAATGTAAACAATAGGACATGTATCAATGGACTATACAGAAATAGAAAAAGAAAATGAAAATGAAAATAAAACTGAAGAAAGAAAAGAGGTAGAAAATTATAAGGATAAGTTAAAACAAGAGAAAAAATAAAAATAACAGAAGAGAAGGTAGTTAGCAGGAAAAAAAAAACAAGAAAGATATGTAGAAAAATTCAGAAGTTATTGATAATGAAGAAGATATAAATTGACTGTAGTGAAAAAGAAAACTTCTATAGGCAAATTACTTAGAGATAGGAAATGAAAGTTTAACAATATAAATTTAAAAGAGAAAAGAAAGTAAAGGGATACAAAGAAGGGAAGTGAAAAAAATAAATATTATCTAACAAATTAAAAAATAAAATAAGGAATAAGTTGAGTAGAAACTGTAAATGTGAACAGCTTTACAAATATAACAGATAATATGAATAAAAGCATTGTAAATTCCTGTTATAATGAAATATGCAGATAATATCATTACAATAAACAATCTCTATTTTGGCTGGAAAGAGTAATTCAATGTTTAATAACATTATTAAAAGGAATAGGGTTGAATCCTATAAAGAAAAAAGTCAAGGATTAGGAGACAGTAATAAGATAGTAGGTATACAGTTTACTAGAACAGAAATCAATATTTTAGAAATAGGATTTGGTATTAACAAAACAAAGAAAATACCATGGGGAAATGTAATAAGAACCATAAAAGGAATATGTGCATTATGTAAAACATATAAGCTGCCTCATTAAAAAAAGCTAATTTGGTCAATTCTGTATTGATAAGTAAAATTGTATATTTAGTAAGTGTTTTATGATTCCAAAAGTATTGAAAAAGGAAATAATTTAAATAATCTTTTTCTTTCATCTGGGGATCAAGACTGAATCCAGTGAAAAGAGAAGTATTGTTATTAAAATAAAGAAGATGGTGGTTTAGGATTTATAAAACCAATAGTATTTGGAGCATCTTTGAATTTATAGAAAGTATTAATATGGATAAAGGATGACAAAAATTAGTGGGAAAGACATTTGTAAGTACAAAGTTCTATGGGAAGAAGTTAGATGTAATAAAAGAAAAAAGAACGTTATGTTGAAATGCAAAACTGTTTAGACAAAATAAGAATATGGAAGATAAAGACTGATGATGTAAAAAAAAGGAAAATATTGTATGAAGATGTAATGATTCAATAATTTTGTATTAATTCGTGGAAAATTTGCAAGATAGCAGAAGCTATTAAAGAAAGAAGTAAATGGTGCAAAACGGGGTAGAATGTTAAGATTTTTTATGGTGGTTAAGTATAAACAAACAAACTGCTAAAAGCAATATGCCATGTAAAAAGAAAAGTGAATGACTTTGTTTGTATTGTAATGAGGAGCAAAGATTGGGACATGTGTCCTTAACGTGTAGAAGAGTAAGAAGGTTATAGAAAAAATTGTGCAAGGAGAATTTATTTTGAAAAATAAAATATAAAAGATAAAGATATAAATATGGATATGATAGCCTATGGATATTATATTTAAAAAAAGTAAAATAAGAATAGATAAAAGAATATATTATATGTTACATGGGTTATTGGAATGAAAGAGTTACTGAAATTATGTTTAATGGAAAATTATTTTTTTCCAGCAATTATAAAAAGGATTAAATGGTGGTTGTGGAAAAAGGAGTGGAAGTACAGTAAAGTAGATATTGTGAGCTCCTCTTCATTGTAAATGCTGGTGATGGAGTATATGAATTTGTAAATATGAACGTACATAACAGAACACAAATAAAGGCCCCCCCCTACTCTTTTCAATAGGTGCCATTGAATCTTTTATACCCACATGAGCTAAAACCAACTCAAGTAGATGGCACCTCAGTTTAATATCTTATCAGGATAGCACACTCAGGAATGGTCCTTATACTGCTCTGCAGTATCAACAATCAACATACCTTCTGCATGAAAGGTGAGTGTGGTACCTGGTGTGCCACTGACACTGCATTCTTCTGAAAGTGCTATTATTGCTCTTCTAAAACTTGTAAAACAAAACGGTATCTTTCTCAATTATACCTGTACTTGTATATTACTCTTGCATCCTCTTGCAAGCCCAACAAACATGATTTCCAGGTGAAAGGTGTGCATATTCTGTTGAGTGTTTCATATTCTTATTTCCTGTTTCCATCTCATTTTTGCTGTCTTATAATACAAAAAGTGTAAATTCCCAGCACTATTATGTCAGCATATCCAGCAATTGTCATTTGTCCTTCTTTACTCTTTATAGAACTTTGTTGTAATTATGTTCCAGAGATGAATGAATCTCATCTACTGATCACAGTCATTTCCTAATTATGCATATTAGTCCTTCCCTACACATACTTCCATTGTTCCAGAGAGTGGTTTATTCCTTTTAATTAATTTCATCAATTTCTTAAAGCTTCAACTCTACTGTTTGCTTTCCTTCACTTTCCATTACATATTCATAGATGCAGCCCTCTGTACTCATTCTGACATCCTTCTATTTCTTCTGGCTAGAGTGCCTACTCATATCTGTATATTGCTTATTGATCTCTCTTGTTATAGTTACCAGATTGGAGTAAGTGAAGCATTATCTGGATTCAATATCACCTTACAGATAATTTGATTTACCATTTTCAAAATACTCACAATGTCCTGCTATTTAGTGATGCCTCTCCATATCCATTTGCTGATTGGAGCAGTGAATCTATTAATGCCCTATTGGAAAGCCTAAATATTCTGGATACTGTTCTTGCTTAATAGGCCTACTAGGTCCTAAGCACTTTTATTTTTACAATGTGACCAAAACTGTCTTGAAGGTATTTAACTGTAGTCCAGATATTAGTTCAAACTGCCTACCATTTTAGAAATGGTGACAAAATAACAGCAATGCTCTCTCATAACAACATGCTGTCATCTACAGGTAATAAAGATCTTCTTTTGCCTTTTTCTTCCTTTTGCATTTTATTGAAAACTGCCCTTATATTGTTTGCTAAATCTTAATTAATAAAATAAATACTCAGAGTGAAAATGGGCATTTTGAGTAAAAGTGCATTCTGAGCGCAAGTAATCATTTATTTGCAGTTTGGAAATCTTTAATAAGTAGTATACTTTTTATTATGAAATCATGCCCAATGTATCTTGGCCCTAAGATAATACAGAGTTAGTCTAGACTGACTGTTGGATACAGTGATACAAATGTATAATCTCACAGTAGAATTGAACAGAACCTTAGATTCAAGCATTTCATACCAATCGTTCTATAAGTAGCATTCACCAACTGAAAAGTTATTTGAAAGAAAGAAGGAAACAAAATTAGTATACCTACTATAATACAAGTCTGATGAAATAGTTAGATGAGTTGGGGAACTCAGTTATAAAGGCTGCATCATCCAGATTTCCTCAAGAAGTGGCAAAAAATAAATTTAGACACCAGCCTGGAGTACATTAAGTTATTTATTGATTATTTTAAACCTTCAGAGAATATGTTATTGGAAGTGGTAAAAAAATCAGTAGCTTCTTTTTAATAACTATCCATCTGTTGTTGTTATATTAGCATTGGATGAGATTTTGGATAATGACACTTCTTATGAGAATAGACTGCAAAATCTTAAGAAGAAGAAAGTATCGAGAGATGTCACAGATTTTCAGAATGGTAATGTGTTTTCATGGCCTAAAGTGAGATCGTGGGGTACATTGGTTGCTGAGGAGACTGATGAGCAGACTTACAGTGGGGATATTCCTGGGGACACTGCCAAGACAATTCTGACTCCATTGGTGTCTAATATCTCACTGGCAAGGGAGCCCGCAGGATTTTTTGCAGGGGGGGTGCAAACCCAGAGCCCCACCCACATAGCTCACCCGCCTGCCAACACAGCCCCGCCCAAGTCCACCCACCCCCACACAGCCATTCCAGTGTCCCATTACTTGGCTATTTCTCCCCATTTACTGTAGACACTGTTCAAATCTGTGTGCATACTGTGTTATGCTTTAGTTCTACAATGATGACAGGCAGTTGGATTTAAATTTACAACTTTTATTTCAAACATTATAGCCCAAACACTGAGACATTTACTAAACCTAAACAAAGCAATAGTCTTGCAATGAAAACAGACTTGGCATTAAAGCTTCTCTACTTTTGAAACTCACATTCAATGAAGCGGCATTGAAACCCACATTCAAAGAAAATGCATCTGGCCAGTGGCAGGTTATTTACCTTTGAACTGTTTTCAAACAATAGGCTCCTTGCACACCATTAGGGCCATGCAAAAGTTATTTGATTTACCTGATTGTATTAATTATAATATATAATTGAATTATATCCCTTGTATTATACAGCAACACTTGTATATTTCAGTGTTTCATCTACAAATTCAGTGCCTGCTGCCGTCAAAGAATAAATTGCCTAGGTTAAATTAAAAAAATGGTAAGCTGGTATATTGCAATAGAAAATGGATGACAAGCTGAAAAACAGGTTCATAGTTATTAGGCATCTCATCCAAAGGAGGACATCCTGAGGACTGCAGCATACAAATGTATATCCTGTAGGAATAGAACCTCAAGCCTTTACATTAAGATGCGAGTATTCTACTTGTGGTGCTACTAACATAGCTTTAAAACTTTATACCACAATAGAGATACCATTTGCTAAACAAAATGGTTGCACATTGTAAATAGACTTGGCATGAGCAGCAGTGAACCTTAAAACTCACAGTTCCTTGAAAATGCACTTGAAAATTCCACCTGCTAACTCTAACTTGGGCATTTCACTTTCTCTCTCTTACAAAGATACCACACCCCTCAAGGCTTCACCCTTAGTGCAAGAAATCTTGACAAAGCCTAAAATAAATAGGGACAAATTATAAATATGGCTCTCAGAAAATTGCAAGAGTAACAGGATTTGTGTTAGTATGCAGTCTCATTATTTTTTTAAGAGGAATATGGGGCAAAATCTGGACAGCAGGGGTATGCTACCTCCCTCATACACACACCAAATAATTCTGGTCAGACTTGAATTAGTTCTGGGAAGGTTGCACTGAACGGCACCGTGCTTGATCTGAAGTGGGTGAAATCCTGGTAGCTAGTGATTGCAGCTCAGCAATGTGGAGCATTAAAGCATTTTAGCAGAGCATTGTTTCATCACTACCTATTGTGTTTGCACATAAGCTGTAGTCATTTCAAACATTTGCCTTTTTTGATTTTACCCACCAGAGCTATTGTGTTTTGACTTCATTGTGGAGCTAGTTGTTGCAGGGCTTGGCTTTAAGTAAGGTAGCAATGCTTATTTACCATATACCATTAAAGCCACCCAACTACAAGTGTACTAACACACAGACACTGCTATAAGACACTGGTCTCCAATAAAATGTAATGAGCTTCTGAAAATACTGTAATCCTGTCCTTTTATTACAAATACTGTCATATGCATTTCAATACCCAAGGCTTATACATTATCTAGCTATGTAAATATTCTCTGCATGGCAACAATGAAAAGGCTTTCAATGCTAGCAATTCTTTAACAATATGCTTACTAAAGCTTACTTGCATCTTACAATGTCCGACAAGCTTACTAAAGCTTACTTGCATCTTACAATCTCCGACAAGCTTACCTGATGTTCATTAAACCATGGCTACTTAAACAGAGCAACAGGACACTGTGATAGCATGCAGTTCCTGAATAATAAGAAGCATAAATCAACAGTATAAAAATCTGATAGAAAACCAGAACATTTTGCAAAATCAAGGACAGATGAAAAGCCACAGTCATATTTGTGATCTACCTTGGATGGGGGAATACTCTGCACACTTACTGCATAACTGCTTCTTGCCTTCCTTGGACACATCGGGAGCCACTACAATGGGGGCTGGGGTGCAATAAGTATGTCATAATTTGAAGGCTCTGACACTCCTACCTCTCAACTTCAGAGCAAGAAATCTGGACAAAGCCCTACATAGAACTAGAAAATATTGCTCTTATTAACTTAATAGAACATGTAAATCTTGCATTAGTACAAATTTTCTGAAGGGTATAAAATCTGAAACTCAAATATCTGCCATTATTTTCTAACTTCAATCTTTAATGACTTGCCACTAATTTGCCAGAAACCACAATTTTATGAAAAACAGACCAAAATGTGATGCAAAAATACCTGTCAAAAAAGGGACACCTTTTTAATATTAACCGTTAACTTGAAGCAGCTAACAAAATAAGAGCATCCGCATGCATTTCTGAAATAAAGGTAATCTACAACTGATCATTACAGTTATAATTGTAAACCCTCCACATTTTCTTCCAAAATTGCCATTTTGGAGGAGGCATTATTAGGGGAGAGCAACATTTTGAGTCAGAATTGGGGACAATTGAGATGTTTGGATATTCCTAATCTACAAAGTGATTTGCACGTACCTCTCAACCTCTTAATGCAGGAAATCTGAACAAGGCCAAATATATTGGGGAACATAGAAACACTACTAAAAATTGCATTTTTCTGAAGATTATGACATCTGAAACTCAATGTCTGTCATTTAATGGCTTAATTCCTAAATGATTTGCTAGAAAACCACAAATTTTGAGAAACAAACCAAAAATAAGCAGCAAATATCTATTAATTCTGCAAAGATATGGACAACTGAGAGGTATAGTTCAACCGGGGCTGTCGAGTTTGCTACCCCCCCCTCACAAAATCATGGTCAAATGGAGCCTCCCCCCCCTGCAGCCATTCCAATGTCCCATTCCTTGGTTATTTTGCCCCATTTACCATAAACACTAATGTGCATACTGCTTTACTTCTGCGATGATTTAGGATTTCATTTGAAAGTTTTATTTTGCATTTTACAGCACAAACCCTAATACATATCTGTTAAAGCAATGCAGTCTCAATGAAAATAGACTAACATTAATACTTCTCTGCCCTTGAAACTCACATGCATTGAAACAGCACGAAACCCACTTTCAGAGAAAATACATTTTGCCAATTGCAAATATTAACTCTGGGCTGTCTTCAAAATCATAGGCCCCTCGAACATAACATACACATGCTCTTTGATACACCTTCCTGACTGTATTACATTATATTCCTTGTACAATACAGTACAGTTGTTAAAGGGCATTTTAAATTTATTGTTTTGAAAATTTTTCCAGTAAACAAAGAAACAAAAGCATCCACCAATGACAAAATTGCCCAATTCAGAACATTTCCATCATAACGTCTACTCAAGTCCACCAGTATCAGTAAAAAATATACACAATCTCTGTAGTAAAATCCACATTGAAGAAATTTGTAACTAATAGAGGTTGCTGCTAGCAAACACTTTATATGTCATTATTTAATCTACAAATAAAGTGCCTGAAGAATAAATTGCCTTTGTTGCATGCAGTAAAATGAAAAGCTAGTAATACGCAATAGAGAATGGATAGCAAACTGTTAACAGGTTCATAGTTACTAGGTATCTTTGCCAAAAGGACTGCAGCATCCACCCCCTTTACAACACAATACAGCATCAGCAATGCATTTACCTACTGTGGGAGTAGAACCCACAGCCTTCAGCAAGTACACTATCTGTTGTGCTATTAATGTAAGCAGACTAAACATAATCAGCACTAAACTTTTGCTCCCCTGCAGCTCTCAGCTCCTTGTAAAATCTATCGACACTCAGCTGTATCTCTCAACTTTACAGCACAAGAAATCTGGAAAAAAAATTTATTGGGGAGGGCAAAGGCCAAACAACAGGGACACATTTTAAACATTGCTTGTATAATGTTTGAAAGTTGCTAGAATAAAATGCTGCATTACCACCATACATTTCACTGCCACGTCTTGAACCCAGGGACCCCGTGCAAAAGTCAAAGCAACATACCACTACGCCAAATCAGCTGTTTTGTGAAAGAGGAAGACTGAAACTTTACCATTTAGTGAATTCAGTTCTCACCATAGCACAGCTGTCAACCTCTTAGCACAAAAGACCTGAACAAAGCCAATAATGGGTGACTACAACCACCAAACATTCAGTGAATTCAGTTCTCACCATAGCTCTCAACCTCTTAGCAAATAACACCCGGACAAAGCCAGTAATGAGAGAATATAGCCCCCAAACATTTTCAGTGAAATCAGTTCTTACCATAGCTCTCAACATTAGCAAAAAACCTGGATGAAGCCAATAAATACCTGGATGAAGCCAATAAATATCTGAACAAAGTCAACACGAAACAGCCCCCAAACATATTCAGTGAATTCAATTCTTACCATAACTCTCAACCCTAGCACAAAACCTGGATGAAGCCAATAATGGGGGGAATACAGTCCCAAACACAGGGATACATTTCAAATATCCATCTTGTACACTTAGAAAATTGCTAGAATAAAAGCTTGCTTTTGTTACCATACACTTTCTGAAGAAAAGTCCAATATTTACATTTATTAACCAGGAAAGTCTGACTTTGAAAAAAAAGCTAATTTTTTAGCAGAGGCCCAGGGAGAAACACTCCAGACAGCCAAGAATATCAGGCAACAAGGACACAAATGCAGAAACCACAGATTTTATGAGGAACAGAAAAGGTATGAGGGAAAATCCTACAATATTTTTACAAATGGTGGTGGGTAGGGAATTCAGGCTCTTGCCACTTGGGCCCAAGGTACAGGGTTCAAGCCTTATTCACACACACACACATACACACACACACACGCACACACACACACACACACACACACACACACACACACACACACACACACACTACCTGAACGGGTCCCATCTTCTGTTCCTGCCTGACTCCCCATCTTCCAAATACCCTGTCTAAGTTCCCACATAGTGATGATGTCAGCCCATCTAAATGATGTCATCTTCTTAAAGAAGACTTTGTTTGAAATGCTGTAGTCAGAAAACTTGTTAGAAATGCTGTATTCATTGCTCACTGGATGTAAGGAGGAAGATACAATCCATGACAGCTGCTCCTCAGGTTTTTTTGACCCTACCATTGCCCATCAGGAATATGGGACTGAGGATAATGTCTCAATCATAGAGTCGAGGATGGAAGAGAAGGAAGAATTCATCCAAGATGTTAATACATCAAATGATCAAATGGATGTGGAATGTCACTCCAACACTCTGATATGGAATATTTAATCTAAGAGCTTGACAGATTCTCAGTCATCAGTGCTAGAGAAAGGTCTATATTTCATACCATCTTGTAAAGCAGATTTTATTGAGACAATGATAGATGTTAGAATATTTGCACATATAGTTATGTTGAAGGCCATGTTTCATTGTGCAAATTAGCATACTTTTAAGAAAACAGGTGCATTTAATCCAGTATTGAAGTCAGCCATAGAAGTCTTTTGTAATGTATGTGAAGTGGATTTGTTTAAAGACTGCATTTCAATAGAGGTAAGAGCAGATACTTCAGTTTGACTGAAGAGGAATATGGTGCTTTTAAAGAAATGCAGCGTGATGATAGTATTCAGGTGCATGCAGCAGATAAAGGTGGGGTGATTGTCGTTATGGATCACTGTTTTTATATTGATGCAATACTGACATCATATAAGACACTATTGTATATTCCAGGATTTCTAAAGTGGACATAGATAATATGATTAAGTCAGTGTATTATACTTTAAATGACTGTTTGTTACATGATGTTATATCCTGGGATGTATATAAGTACTTTGTTGATGAACAGCCTCTTATACCTGTATTTCAGTGTCTTCCTAAAATTCACAAAGATAGAATGAATCCATTATGAAGCCGACTGTTTCAGGGAAGGGCTAGCTTACAGAGTCCATGTCGATCTTTATGGAGTAACATCTTAGACCTATATTGGACAATATAGGGAGAGTACTTAGAGACACTAAATAGTTTTGGAAAGATCTGCATATTTTTAAGAACAGTGAGGTAATTGGCAGTGATGTCATATTAGTAACTTTAGTCGTCAATTAATTTTTCACAGTTATCCATAATAATACTGGGATTGATTTTATTAGATTGTTTTTGAGTACTCATAGTCAGTATAGTACAAAGCAGATTGAGTAATTTTGTTTATTGATTGAGTTGATATTGAGCACAATATATTCCTGTTTCAGGAGACATATTACTGGCAAAAATCAGGCATAGCTATGGGCACTTCTTGTGCCAATAGCTGCTCCAATATGGCTATGGCACACGGGGAATCAAAATATGTGTTCTTTAATATTTTTACTTTGCAGATAAAATGTTATATGAGATTTGTCAATGATATGTTGATATGGGCTGGTACAACTGATGGTTTATTGAGATTTGTAGATTATTTACACACCACAACTTTTTTTGAGGTTTACATGCACATATTCATCTGAGGAAACTGATTTCTTAGATGTGAGTATACAAAAGGATGCTATGAACATATTTAATACAATTTTATATAGGAAACCATGTCACAAAAATAATTTAATACACAGGACAAGTATGCATCCAAGTTATGTATATAAGAATGCTCTTAAAGGGCAAGGGATGCGGATATCCTGACTTAATAATTATGAAATGAGATCTGAATGTGACTTGGATGCTTTAACATGAGATTTTGTTGACAGAGGTTATAGTGCTAGAGAAGGGGAATTTATGAGAAAGGAGACCAAATCTCTTAGACAAGGTTGAGTGAGACCTTATTTCCCAGCACAGAATCATGAGGGGTTTGGCAGTAGGATAGCTGAGAAGTGACAGGGATCTGCTCCAATGCTTTATACAAGTGATACTGACAGGATATGTGATATCATTAGGAAGAATCGGTCCATATTAAAATCTGCTGATAAGATCAGAGATATAGTAGGAGACAAATCTAGATTTCTTTCTACAAATAAGTCTCTTAAAATGATTCTGTGCTATAATGTAAATTAGAAGACATATAGGAGAATTGAAAGGAACAGAACAGGTACCTTTCTGCTGTGCTAGTCATGCAACTTTTGTAAATATATACAAATTTTCAATTTAGCTTTGATCTTGGAGCTAACTGCTGTACTAGAAATGTAGTGTATCTTGCACAGTGCTTAACATGCAGTTCCTTCTATGTCAGTATGACTTGTAGATGTTTGAGGGGACGCATGCATGAACATGTTAATGACATTCGTAAGTTAGATAAGCGAAATACACTTGCAAAACATGTTAAAGAAATGGATAATATGCACAGTTTTAGTTTTATAGTGATTGATTCACGTGCAGATGATCTGAGGCTGGGAGATATCAATAACAAGGTTGAGCAAAAAGAACTTAAATGGATTATTAGGCTTCAGGCTAATAAAGGTTGCAGCTTGAATGCTAGTGTTCATAAAGGTTGCAGCTTGAATGCTAGTGTTCTATTAAGGTCAGTTTTAGTATCACTTGACTTGTTTATATGAATGATACATTTAGTTACATCATTTCCTCTGCTGCAAAATTGTTTCTATTGTATATTAGGCAGGATGTGAAACAGATTGTGTGACTTTTTAATGATTTTTAATAGTATTTAAAAGAATGGAATTGAACAATGTTTTTATGGTCTGAACAAGCGCCATTTAGCTGAGGTGAAAGTGTTTACCTTTTAATAAAGTCTTTGCTGGGTTTGACTTGCTTTGTTTTGTTGTTTTAGATTTGTTGGTTCTTAGTAAGTCATTCATCTGCTAGTGTTTTTTTCATTTTTTAGAATTTTAAGATTTTTATGGCGGTTAAATATAAACAAACAAACTGTTAAAAACAATATGCCATGTAAAAAGAAAAGTGAAAGAGTTTGTAGAGTGATGAGGAGGATAGAGCATAACATGTATTCTTAACAAGTAAAAGAGTAAGAAAGTTACAGCAAAAACTGTGCAAGGAGAATTTGTTTTGAAATATAAAAAAATAAGATATAAATATGGATATGATAGTTTATGGATATTATTTTTTTAAAGAAAGTCAAATAGGAATAGATAAAAGAATATTATATGTTACATGGGTTATTGGAATGAAATATTTATTGAAATTATGTTTAATGGAAAATGATT
Source organism: Protopterus annectens (assembly GCF_019279795.1). NCBI lineage: Eukaryota > Metazoa > Chordata > Ceratodontiformes > Protopteridae > Protopterus > Protopterus annectens. Next base: position 1,233,641,388 of record NC_056731.1, on the reverse strand, counting down.
TTTCCAGAAATTATAAAAAAGGATTAAATGGTTGTGGAAAAAGGAGTGTGAGTCCAATAAAGTAGATATTGTGAGTTGTTCTTCATTGTAAATTTTGGTGATGGAGTATGTGAATTTGTAAATATGAAAGTTTATATACAACACAAATAAAGGAACCCCTATTCTTTTCAGTAGGTGCTATGGGATCTTTTATACCCACAAGAGCTACCTCTAACTCAAGCAAATATGGCCTTAGTTTAATAACTCACTGGAAGGACAGCACACTCAGGAATGCTCCATCAATCGACCTACCTGGTGTGGGAATAGAACTCACAGCCTTCTGCATGAAAGGTGAGTGAGCTACCTGTTGGTCCACTGACACCGCATTCTTCAGAAATTGCAGTTATTGATCCTGTAAAACAAAACATTCCACAGAATTTAATAAAATCCATGTAGGCACCATGTAGAGCCTACATGGAATATATCCATGTATACAGCCATGGTTTCCCCTCAGCAGAGCACCATGCATATTAATGATGGTGTGCTGCTGAAAGAGAGCAAAGGAAAAGGGATGATGAATCCCTGTAGGGAGAGGTGTAGAGGCTACCCATGATTGTGGATGCCTGGTCAGATGTTATGTACAGGGTGAGACTCCCTGCTACTGTTCAGATGCTGTGAATTGTTTTAAATGTGCAATATTTTATTTTTATGAATTGTTTCTTCTCTGTATGTTTGTGTGCCATTGCGCAGAGTGTAGCAATGCCAAGCTGTGCTCAGATATAGACAGCTGACACCTGCTACACATCCAAAAATAGAAGCAGTATATATTTAATTATCATAATTACATTTTTTTAAATGCATTTTGCATGGCATGGTGCAGAGCACTGCAGAGACAAGCAGCACTTATACATACATAGCCGACAGTTGCCAGACATCAAAAAATAGAAACCGGGTGTAATTAATTATTAATTTTTGTATCTGTTTAAGCATGTTTGCACAGTACAGCATGGTGCTCAGCAACACTAACAGGTAGTCCAGTAGTATAAGTGAAAGCATACTAGCTTTTATAATATCCAAGTAGCTAAATGGGTAGAGTTACAGCCTAATGCTTAATAGGACCTGGATTCGAGTCTGTAGAAGTCATAAGATGTCTGTAATTTAATTTAGTATATATGTTTAATTTTAAAAACAAATTTGTGAAATATGGCACTGTTGCACTGTGCTGAGCATGGCTTAAACATGCTAATGGCTTTACTCTTTGCACATTGCTAAGCTTCACTAAATTTTGGTTATGCAAGCTTTCACACTGCTTAGCTCTGCTTAGTTGGTTTGCACTCTGTTAAGTGATGCTGTGCTTCTTTTGAATGTTGCTCAGTGACGTATAAGGGTGGGAAAGCAGACTGTATTAGGTGCAATAGGTGGGAATTCAGCACCATACTTTGGAGTCTGTTATCTACTGATATGCCAGATGGTGTTGGAGAGGTGTTTGGAGCAGAGATGGGGTATGCAGGAGTCCAGGGTCTCTGTTGGGCTCCTGGTAACGAATTATGAACCCAGGCTGAAGCAGGGCAGTTTCCAGGGCTTGAAATGGGAGGTGGAGGCCTGGAACCAGTTGGCCAGAAAACTTACCAGTGCTACTGGTATCCGCCGCATTGGTGAGCAGTGTCTTCACCATTATGATGACCTGAAGAAGAGAAAGACATGAACCTTGGGCAATTGGGTCCAAAAGGCAAGAGCTGGTCATGTCCCACAATCATGTAAGTATGTTTTCCACTGTTTTATCACAATACAACCTGAATTTCTGCAAAACTTGTATGCATAATGGTGTACTTCTCTCCCAACAGCTGCAGCTGAGAGGATTTGCAATGTTGAGTCCTATAATGGGTGCCTGACCGGATTGCACCGTGAGTGTAGTAAGTATGAATTTATTATGATAACTGTAGTGCAATAAGCAAGAATGAGCAAAGCATTTACTGGAATAAAGTATACACAATAGAAACTGTAGTGCAATAAATGGGCAGCTAGAGCTGTAGTGCAATAAATGAAAAACAACAACTGTATTGCAATACAAAATGGTATACAGCAGGATCGTGTTGTCATAACCATTGCAGTAGAGCTGTATGCGTTGCTTGTCTTTAGTAAGGTTGCTGCAGTCAATTGTAACACTGTAATAGCTGTAGAATGCAAAACTAATGGTCTACAAACTGCATTGCCAACTCCTAGTATGGTCCAAGGCTGTCTCCAGGCCATTATCAGTCACATAATGCTTTCTGTTCCTCCTACTCCAATAAAGGTATATGAGTGAGGTAGCCCACTCTATGGGGAGATATTGTATGTGGACATCACAGATATTGTGTGTGGATGTCACAGACATTTATCAGCAATACCAATAAAATGTTAAGCAGCATTGTTGATTCTTAAAAAATATGTCTTAATATATGTAGCACGACTGTATTCCATGCATGTGTGTTCTACTGTCACTGCAGTCAAGTATAACATTGTAATTGTTCTAGAATGCAAAATAAATGTCCTGTAACATATATTTCTGACCTCAAAGTGTTGTCCAAGGTTGTCTCCAGGCCAGTATCAGCCACAAACTTCTCTCATTTCTCCCACTCCAGGAACAAAAGGTAAATGGCTGAGGTAGTCCATGTTATGAGCAGATATTGTATTTAGATTTCACAGACACTTATCTGCAATACCAATAAAGTTGTAAGCAGCATTGTTGATTCCTAAATAAATATGTCTAAATATTTCCAGTATGGCTGTATTCCTTGCATGTCTGTGCTAACTTGCTGCAGTCAGTTGTTACATTATTTGCAAATGTCCCCTGCAATCACAGCTATTGGATTCTATTCCCATGCCTGCCAACTAGGGTATGACAGCTGTCTAGTTTATGTACTGTACACAAACATGCCTATCGAGTGTCACAATTTCCTGTAAGGTAATTAAAACTACCTAATCCATCTGCCACAGGATTACCAGAAAAATGATTACCTGGAATGCAATGTATTACCAAATCCACTTAAAAGTCCATATTATGTGAAACTTTTCTGTGTAGTTGTGTACCGGCATTTGTTATTGCCTGGCCCATACTGACCCATGCTAACAGCTTGAGAGGTATGTACCTGCTACATCAGCTATAGGAGAATTGTAGTCACTGTACTCAAAGCAGACACTACACACCTGTAGAGTCCACTGGACAGATTAAATTTTATTCAATTGGCTTAAGAATGCAGTTATGTTGTCCTCACCCCTCTATCTGAAAGCAAGAGTTGAAAGTCATGTACAAATGCTGTCAAAGTGCACCATTGTTGCTGTACAAGAAATGGATAGCTACGATTCTATTCTATACCCTTCCTGTACATCCCTACCTGCATTTCATTATGTTTTACCCCTGCTTGAATCCCATTTCACTACTTTCATATCTCACAATTTTTCTTTTCTTTATATATTTTAGTGCAATACTGCATGACACGCCAGGTCACACAGCTTCCCTAAGCTCAGCTAAATAAATCTATATTGACTATATGTGTTTTTAAAATTGTAATAAACACTTACAAAACAAACCCCTATCCCATATTCCGAACTCAAGAACATCGCACCTGCAACCCACTTTATTAACCAGCCACACCACACAACTCTTAAAATAGGTGGTTTAAACAAAATATAGTAATTACCAGTTATTGTCATTAACCGTGTTTCAGCAAAGCTGCATGCAGTGCCACACTGTGCAAACTTGATTAAAAATTGGAGAAAATTGGAGTGTACCTTGGACTCTTGTGCAATAGCACACCACTAAAAAGCCAATGATATAATAATGAATGTAAGTGAGACCTGTGATAACAGGTAAATGTGCCCTTTTATCAGCAACACATATAAACACACATGCTAAAGCATTAATGGCAAAATACATGTTCAACTGAGATCCTGATGCAGAGATACATCCATATAAAGCCATGCACATACTGATGGATGAGAAAATGTTTGCACGGCCTGTATGTGTGCATATATATCTTGCAAATACGTCTACTGTAGGAATGACTCAGTAGCTCAGTCTGTTAAATGCCTTAGTAACAGTACATTTTACCACACACAGCCCTGGGTTCAAATCCAGTGGTGTTTAGCAGTGGAATTATAGCATTGTGAAGCCAACAAATAATGACTAAGTCATGCACTCTTTATCCACACAATGCATATCAAATGAAATGTCTGCATTTCACTGATGGAAGTCACAGGCCTGTAGATAGAAACACACTTCACATATCCCTATAGCAAAAGTGTCACATCATGCATTAATATACATTCACTGAGAAATTCATCTCAGGTACTGCAAATGAGAGCCACTAATATCAGAATGCTCCACACAATCCTTTCAAACTCAGTGCTGATTAGCACAGAAGCACACCTAACATACCTGCTTGTAACATGGACTGCCCTCATACATGCTCCAAATGACTACCAGACTCTAACACATGGCTTGACAGTCACCCACATGGTGGACATATTGTTATATTTATCCCCCATGTTGCTCAAGAATACAACAGGCATGTGGCATAATACTCTCTTAGTGATACTGTTGCCTAACGTACTTACCCTAAACACATGCCTTAGTTGGACTGGAATGGGTAGCCTCACTCTGGCTCTGCCTCTACAATGAGGCTGACACAGCTCCCACAGTTACTCCTCCAGCTTGTTCTCCTCAAAAGTGTTCACACTATCTGCCTATGCCTATTACCTGCAGCAGGAGCTGCAGACTGTAGCACACCCATCTCTATGCAAAAGTTGATGCCCATTGTGATGAAGTAGTCTCCTCACTCCAGTAATGTCCAGCACAAAATATCAAAAAGGGCACCTAATTTGCATGAAGGATTTATATATTGTACTGTGGTTGCATGCGATTGGCTGATGATAGTGCAAATCAGCTGTGTTGGCTGCAGTTAGCATTTCAGAACCACAGACTGGTTAAGTGGTAATCACCTGCTGATGAGAAGCATGTTAAAAAGGCAAGCAGCTGGCTATGGGGAACCATTCTGTATGACACTTTCCTCACACAGACAACACATATGCAAAGTATTCAGTATCAGCACATATCAGCAGAGGAGTACTGCACTCCATCAAGTATGTAACCATCTTGTTTACATCAGGATGCAGATGTCTGACTATACTCATGGGGAATAGGAATTACACCATTAAGCCTTTCTTAGAACTGTGATGATGACATGTCAATGATCTCCAGATTTCTTGCACATATAGAGGATGTGCAAGACATCAAGAGTGGAATGTATATTGTCAATGTAGTTGTAACAGCACACTGCTATTTGCTTGACACAGTTGGTTTGATATATTATTGGGGGGTTGCCCCTTGGGGACACACTACAATAGACTCTAGTGTCAGCTGTATGAACATACAGCAGTATCTGTCATGGCACACATGGGAATACCTGACTATCACTAGTATTCTATTTATATTCACACAATTAGTATGTTCGCACACTGTGGAATATGACATGTGTGATTGAGCAGTGGATATTGCCAGCCATTCTGTCCTTGCTGTATCTCTACATAGTGTACTTCCATGTATGTGATCCTGACATGTGTTCCCATGTTGTTGTTTTATAGGGAACATGTATGCAAGACACTGTGCAGCCTTCACGGATGCAGGGAATGAGTTACTACTGGAAGGGCTCTGTCAAAACCATGAACTCTTACTGTCCAGAGGGTGGCATAACTGGGAAGAGCAGGAGGCATTGTGGGCTGACCTCGTCCATAATGTCAATGCCACTGGTCATCAGAGCAGGACATATGAGCAGGTTCAACACCGCGTAATGGACATAATCAATGCCACATGCAGAAGCGCAGCAGATGTCAGGGATGTGGCACCACCTGTGGAAGGCCTGCAGCAGAACAACCACTCTCAGTCACTGAGGAATTCCTTGCAAATCTAGGCACACATGACAGCTCCCAGGCATCCATCACACTCTACAGTGTGGGTGTGGGTGCCACAGTGTCCACGGCAAAGGAGTGTGCAGGTAACTTTAGTTTGATCAGCATTGCAATACTGTAGCATTCAGTGTGTCAGGGCATACATAGTCTTATGTGGGTGTCAAGTCTGTTTGCTTTTGGGGGAGGGAGATGGGTTTTACTGCAGTTTGACTGTCATGCTTCAATATAGCAATTAACACAGTAACTACTGTAAATGTGAGATATATGGATGTATTACCTTGTGGTGGTGGAACATGCAGTGGTACTGACATTACCTCTACTTCAACTTTTCACACTTTCATCAGGTATTGGCCAAGTCCATGGTCCTGCTCCTGGTAAGCATAAGACTGTCTTGTTATAGATGTAGGTTTACAGCAGTGTAATCCCTAGACTGTCATCCCAGCCTGCTGCCCCCATTGCTGTACTGTCAGCATAAGTGCCAACTGCACACATATATTCTGACAGTATACATGTTAGCCTCATACATATGCCTTGTAGGTGTGACCACACCAATAGATGCAATGGTATTGACAGAACACTACAGAGTTTCATATGTGCCAACTGTGTAGAATCTAGACAAATGTCAACAGTGTTCCTCACCGCTGTTGATGAGATTACAATGTAATGAGATGTTATTTTCAAGTAACTACAGCTGTTAGTGGGAAGAGTACTGTCCTTCTGTCCTACTATATGAGGTTGGTTTTCAACAGGTCTGTCATAGTGACAACAGTGTATAGAGCCTTACATATATCACAACATAGTACTGCAGAGCATAATACTGCAGGTATTAATGCACTGATTTTTTTTCTTATCACTGGTGACCAGGGGGTTGGTGTCTGTCCCTTATACAACCTGATATCAGTGTATCCTTAGACTTTGATGATGATGTGACCACAGTGTGGTACAGGTGGGGATTTTCAGGGATGAATTTGTCCTAGAGGTTGACGTCCCTTTTCTGCCCTCATTGTCACTGCACACAGTCAGTATGCTCACACATACCCAGTCCTCAGAGGCCACAGATTTTGGACAGTTAATGGGGGGGCATTGAAAAGGAAAGTGTGGCAGCTATGCCTCCAGTGAGTGTAGACACTGGCTATGGTCAAAGAGCTGGTGAGGTCACACACAGGTGGATTGACAGGGGTGCTTATAGGAGGCCTGCTGTCAATCCACCACCTGTTGCAGGTGCCACATCATGGTTCACTCTGCGCATGTTTCGGACCATCATGGCGGCACAGGCACATTCTGAACAGAGCATCAGATGTATGCTTAGGGTTATGGATGCACCACAGTCTGACATCCGTGACTGCCTACACTGCATTGGAGACACCCTAGATCAGTTTAATGATACAGCGGACAGAAGGTGGGCTGAGACAGTGTCTGTCTTGGATCGCATATTGTCTGTGCTGGAAAATGTGGTTGAAGATGAGCATTGGACTCAAAGACGTATGTCAGAAACTCCATCTGCTGGGACTCCATGTGGCCATGCACAATCACGCTCCCGTAGTGGCAGTACATCCAGTGCTACAGAGGGGAGTGTGCTGTCTACACCCAGACATGGCAGGCATTGGGTTCATGATCCTGGGAACTCCTGTAGGGGACACTGTCCCAGCAAACAGCAGTCACCATCAGGTACTAGCACCACTTATGACCTTGGACATGGAGGTGCTAGTGCAAATCCTGGCAGAGCCAGTTCCCATGTTCAGGGCCAGAGATGGTGAACTGTCAACTCTACTATGTATGGTTCAAAGCTGTCCAACATACACACATGTAGGGCTAGCACTGTATACAAGCACACACTCAAACACCACTGCCAAATGCAGGTCACCTATAGACCCACACTGCACCTTTCCATGGTGCATCTTACCTGTTTCCCTTCCTGACTCACACACATGCTGTCAACCATTTGGGTCAGACTAGGCCTTCAGCAACCCACACAACACCCTGTGCAAGTGATGATACCTGTGCCACATCTCTGTCTTCCTTGCTATTGATTCATGGATATAAATGTATGTGTCTGCTGCACAGGGGGACTATATTAATTAACATGTACTGGTGTAATACAGTGTTGTTTTGCCATGCTGCTTGTAGTGGTTACCGACGGATACTGTATGCTGGCATTTGTCGGAAGTACACCACATACTTTTGTTACCTTATGTTGTATGATGTTGTAATGGCTGTATAGTTACACAATGACAGGTGTGTCACAGACCTGTTTATGTTTCTGTTCCATGATTCTGTTGGGATAACCTATGGATGCACAGTGGCAATAAAGCAGCATAGAATGGCATGTTAGCACAGCAGAAATATGTATTCAGCAAGGTACAGCATTAAAAGTGCATGGCTTCATAGCTTCATATGAGTATAACATGCTAACAAGGGCAATGCCGACATTCAGCATACTTATGCATCCCTAATCTGTGAAAAGGTCTGCTACCCTTGATAAGTGTCACCAGGGCTTTGGGAACTAACTCATCTACAAGCTGTGGAAATAGAGATGACCCATCTACAAATATCCTGTGTCCAGTACAGACAGCTGTCCAACACCAGCTATGATTGTCATGTTCTCCATCCCCTATGTAACTGCATATGATGTGTGTCACAGTAGATGTGTGCTTCACATGCATTGGAAGCCTGTTTCATGTAGGGTGTACTGTCTGTGTTATATACCTGTCTCTCCAGCATGTACTATATATACCACAGTGATGTTGCAGGCATATAGAACAGGTGAGACGGGTTATTCCTGTCATGTATATGCAGGAGGTACACAGTGGCATCCAACACCTTCCTGTATGGAATCATACATATCCCCTCCAAAGCATTTAGGAGACAGACTATACATGTACGGTCATGACATGGACTGCATAGGACATGTTATCTACACTGTCTATTGGTGTACCATGGAATTTGTGTGGCTGCTACAGTTGTGTGAAATGTCTGTGTAGTGACATAGCAAGGGTGCCATTGCACACAATGATAGGTGTGATGACTGCCATATTCAGTATAGCAGTGACAGTCTGGGATTTACATCCCAAACCTATCGGTATAGGTTGTACAACAGTGACTGCATTCCCACATCTTACCGACCAGTGAAAGTCAAAGGCTACATTACTGTCTGTGACCATAACTCCATGTGTAATGGCTCTACTGAGTGTGGTGTGCAGACACTACAATATTTTGCAGGGGTGGATGATTTCCTGCAGGATAGTATTGTGCAGTCGCTGGCATTTAGTCTTTGTCAGTGGCTCACAGAACAACTGACTGTGTCTTAGGTCATCCTTATATAACTGTTGGCTCTGTGTGGTATTCTATGACAATTCCTAATATGCAATCACCTGCTAATGTACTCAGTAAGAGGTCACTGACAGTGGCTGTGACTACAGAGAGGGAATCGGTAGAGGGGGTAAGCCAATAATGGAGGATGGTGAACTTCACTGGTGACTGGCATCATTGCAGCATAGGTCTTCCAGTGCTATCTTCCCAGAGTATGACTGTTAGACACTTGCCTATCCACCAGCTGACATAACACTCTGTACAAGATGTACACAGTTTCCAGCATGCCTGCTGGCCTAATATTGTCATACACCTTGTCAGGCCATGGTTGGTGGAGTGCGACATATGTCCAACATCCATTTATAGTGTAAGTCAATGGGCTCCACCGTTTACAGTGGATAGGTCTGATCTGGCCTTGAGAAAAACTAATAGTGTTTGGTCCAGTGTCAATAGGTGTATGACAGTGTTAGTGCTCATATCCATGATAACTTCTATCATGGTATTTCAGGTGACATGACTCAGAGATCTGGGAACACCGCTTGGCACTACTTGCTAGATGTCCTCTGTGCAAGTAAGTATTGCAGTTACTTCCAGCATGTTGCAAGAAGAGAGTCATGCAAGGTGTCTGTACAGACCCCAGACAAACACATTAGGTAAGTGTAATATGTACACACTGTGTTGACTACTCAACACACTGTGTTGAGTAGTCATGTGGTGGTTTACTTGCCCAAAGCATGGTCCAGGTCCTTACCTACAATGTCCTGCAGAAGTGCCAGGACTTTCCCACATGGGGAACCAATGCATTGCATTATGTGCTTACCAATATGGGTGACCAGCACAACCCCCCCCCCCAATGTGAGGTCCTCCCTGGTGGGATCTGGCCACAGATCAGTCTCCTTAGAACTACAAGCACATACCCCCTTGCAGACAATACAGACATATATGTCAAAAAAGCCATCTATTACCTCCTGTGGGATAGTTGCCATAGCACGACTGCACCTCCCCCTTCAGATAGAACAGGCAAGTATACAGAGCTCTATACCCATGCATTATGCCAGCAACATTACAACTGCAAGAACTCGGCTGTATATGACAGGAAGAACACAGGCTCATCATGGCTCAAGAAACCTGACTGGTGGACAACTGCCATTAGCAGGCTGTACAATAATAGGTGGACAGTGCTGTATGAAAGTTGGAGTGAGAGTGCCCCCCCAACATGGAGGCACTACCTTTCCAAGCAGTACTGGCAATTGCACATGACAGTATGGTCCCTCACAAGGACACTTCATATCTACAGTATGTGTTCAATGGGGTTTGTCTGCAATGAGTGTCATTGTCGCCTGTAGAATATAGACTAGCCAGAGGTGGGCTGTGCCTTGCATATGGGGCAATGTGTGAACCTGCTTGATTGCATATGCTGCCTATCTGTAGGAGGCATAGTAAATGGATAACTCACTGTAAGGACATTAACCTTGTATGAAATGTTAGTACTGCATGCTAGTGGGAGAGATTTATCTAGCAGACTTAAACACATGCTTGAAATAGAACCCTTCATAATGGCACGCAGATCACCTCAGTGCACTTCAGCACATGCTGTCTTTATGACTGGCTGGGCAACCATGATCTCAACACTGGGCATCTGCCTGTGTCCATCTTGGACTGGGGCAACACGTGCTGATCCTGTAACTATGGGTATAAAGATGTTTCTGATTGTGAAGGCTGTATGGCCATTATGCTAGTGAAGTTCAAATGTCCTATGGTTCCATAACATGATGTAAAATGCTCTAACAGACTCACAGACAATCACTGCGCACAAGACATGCCAAGGCATACACGTAATGCAAGTTGGCTGTATGTAGAGGAGAACACTTACCTATGTAATGGTACACACTACAGATCACAGTACATGATGAATGCAGCACACTTCACATCTACTAGTACTATCAGTTTAAGACATTTATTTATTTACATTTGTTGACCGGGAATGTCAGACTGGACGCAGGTCCATTTTCAGCGGAGGCATGGGGAGAAAAACTCCACAAATTAAAATATTACAGACATAGTTACAGATGAAGAATCCTAGCAATTAAAATATTACAAACATAGTTACAGATGAAGAACATAGTACATTCAGTAGATAACTAGCATCTGTTCCATCCACAATGTCATAGCAGATATTAACAATTGTTACAATAAGAAGTTACTGCCATATAATAAGTAGATAGGCATGGAAGTATCAGAGCTTGCTGTAATCAAAGGTAGTTTGTGGGATGGAAAAGAGGAAGAGGGTAGATGGAGTGGGAGAAGTTAGAGAGGAGAGTTACAAGGGCATAGCCAGCATGTTTTTAGGTGCGCTTTAAGTAAAGCTTTGAAGTGGGTGCATGATGGTACAGAGGTTATTGTGGGAGGGAGGGTGTTCCATAATTTGGCTATAGCGCTGGAGAATAGTGCTTCTCCAGCAGTGTTATTCACTCTAGTAACCTGTAATTGATTTTTGTTGCAGGATCATAGTGGTCTGGTGGTGAGATGGAGTTGGAGTAGATACTGTAGGGATGGGACCTTTAGAGGATGGATTACCAGTTTGTGGGCAAGTGCAAGTTGATACAATTGAAGGAGGTGAGGGAGTTCTAGCCAGGCTAGTTCAGTAAGTGAGAGACAGTGGTGACTGCGGTAGGATGCCCCAGTGGCGAATTTGGTGATTTTGTTGCAGCAGGTCTTGAGTTTATTTAGATCGCATTGCCTTAGGTTGGTACATATTAGAGAGGCATAAAGTAGGGTGGAGATAAGGTGTGAATTTACAACTGAAATCCTAGCTGCTTTGGTGAGAAGTTGCTTACTTCTCTATAAGGCTCCTAGTTTTTTGTGGACTTTTTTTTTTGGTCATGTATATGTGAATGTCAAATTTGAGATTGTTGTCTATTTCAACTACTAGCAATTTGGTGTGATCTGTTAGATGAATAGTAGTGTTGTCTTTTGCTGTGATGTTAAAGTGAGAGTTGTTCTGAGTATGTTTGGTGGGTTCGAAGATGAGGAGTTTAGTTTTGTTTGGGTTGAGTATTAACTGGGCCTTGGATAGCCAAGTTTCAACAGAGGAAAAGGCATCCTGTGTGACCTTTTGCAGTTCGGATAGGGACTGGGCTGAGCAGACGATGGTTGAGTCATCTGCATATTGTATGAGTGTGCCATGTTTGGTGGCAGAGGCTAGTTATTGGTGAAAATAGAGAAGAGCTGGGGTCCAAGGATGGATCCTTGGGGCACACCAATAGAGATAGGTAATTGGGGAGATATGTCATTTTGCCATACAACAGATTACTGGCGGTCAGACAGGTAACTCTGAAACCAGTTGGTGACTGATTGAGAAAAGGATAGGAGTAGAGAGATGAGTTGTTTGTGTGGGACCATGTCAAATGCTTTAGATAGGTCTAGGAATGTAGCAGAGGAGAAATGGCCATTGATTTTATGGTGAAGGATAGTGTTAGTAAAAGAGAGTAAGGCAGAGGTGGTGCTATGGTTTGGTCAGAAACCATGTTGAGTATTAGAAAGGAGGTTGTTAGTAAGGAGGTAGTCTGAGATTTGAGAGTGTATGCATCTCTCTAGTATTTTGGAGAGTGGAGATAGAATCACTATTGGGCGGTAGTTGGTTAGTTCTGTGGAGGTGCTGCCTTTGTGAAGGGGAATTATGTGTGATATTTTCCATAGTGTAGGGACATAGCATTCTGACAGTGATAAGTTAATCAAGATGGATACTGGGTAGGCTAGGCCATCAGCTGCAATTTGTAGGAATTCACTTGGGAGGTTGTCTACTGCTAATTTTGTGGGTTTAAGTTTAGTTAAGACTTTTCTTATGTTGGAGGTAGGAATGGGAGAAAATGAGAAGAGTGCGGGGAGATTACTGGGTGAAGGTGTGGGTGTAGGGGGGGGTTGTGTTGTCTAGCTAGTGATAGTACGGTTTGTGTGAAGTGTGAGTTGAATGTAGTAGCAACATTTTTGGAGGCAAGAGGAATGTTAGTTGTAGGGTATTGATTTTACCTGGGTGGAGGATGGAGTTTATGGAGGTCCAGAATTGTTTAGGGTTGTGTTGGGAGGAGTTAAGGGCAGACTGGTAGTATTGGATTTTGTTCTGCGTTATTAGCTTTTTGACTCTATTGCATAGTTCTAGGAATTTCTGTCTAGCTGAGGGGGTTTTGGTTTTGCGCCAATGTTCCCAGGCTTTATCTCTGTTTTTCATTTCTGACCTAGTGGTCTTCTGTAGCCATGGGGTGGGTCGGGCTTTGGTTCTGGTAAGTCTTATGGGGGCATGGTTATTTAGAATGCTTAGGAAGTTAGTATTGAAAAATTGGACTGCGTCATCTAGGCTGAGGTAATTTAGAGGGTACCAGTTGCAGTCTTTGAGGGATGAGAGGAATGTGATTGGGTTAAAGTGTAGTTTTTTACATATTTGATGTTAAATGACAGGTTTAACTTGGTATAGGTGTTTTTTCAGTAAGAATGCTTGGGAATGATCACTGAGGCTGTCTGATAGGTAGCCTGATATATAGGACTGAGGAATTTTGCTGACTAGTATCCAATCCAGGGTAGTGTGCTTGTTAGAGTTTTTATTTATTCTGGTTGGTGACTGGACTAGTTGGGTGAAGCCATGAAGGTTTAGATGATGGGTTGAATGGTTGCTGCAACAGGATTGCTAATCAATATTGAAATCACCTAAATTTATGGTCTCTTGGGGGAAATGGTGGGTAGTTCAACTGAGGAGGTTTTCTAGTGGGGGGATATTTTGGTCAGGTGGGAAGTAGCATCCTATTATGTCGATGGTTTTACTTTGGTTTATTTTCAAGTTGGTATATATTATTTCTTCATTGGCAATTTGGGGAGCTGATGAGTTTAGGATCTGGATGTTTAGATGCTATTTAAATATTATAGCTATACCACCTCCTTTCTTATTTAGTCGGTCTAGTCTTCGTATGTTGTAACCATTAGGTAGGATTTGCTCACTGGTAATGTGAGGTTTCAGCCAGGTTTCTGTCAGGATGATTATATCCGAGGAGTATAAGTTTATGGTGGAATGGAGTTTGTGGATTTTGTTGGTTATACTTCTGATATTTAGGCTTAGCAGAAGGAGGTCATTTGGTTTTCTACTGGATGGGATTTGGGAGATGTTGTGGTTGTTAGTCTGATTATTAGAAGTGGGGTTGGAGATGGAGGGGCCAGGGTTGGGGTGGATGTCTCCACTGAGGGTGAGTTTTGATATGCATGAGGTTATTAGTTTTATCAGTTTGTGAAAGAGTTTGCATTTTAGGGAAACTTTATGATTGGGTGCAGTCAGTAATAGATGTGGTGGGAGGGTTATTTTGTTAACTTGTAGGGATGCATTTAATTTGAGCATTTTAGTTGATAGAATACGTGGGGGGTGCATAGGGATGGTTCTTGAGTTGGTGGGAGAGGAGCAGAGTGAGGGTGAGTCATGAGTGATGCTGTGAATAGTTGTACAGTGGAAGTGGTTGAGTGGGGGTATAATGGAGTTTTGGTAAGATGTAAGATATGCAAGGAGAGGGTATGCAAAGAGTATAAGTATGGTATACTTATTCATGTTACCAGAAGAGGAGGGGTAGTAGTCGGAAGGTGGTGGAGTTAGAGTTGGGAGTAGTGTTGTGGTTGGTGGTAAAAATGATGGGAATGATTTGTTCTTCTAATAAAGGTAGGACCACCGGGGCCAGGTGGGAATTGGGGGCAGGGTGGGGAGCAAAGCGGGCAGAGACCTGTTAGCTGCTCTTTGGAGGGGTTGTGGGCTGGAAAATAATCAGGTAACAGAGAATACAGACCCTTATTTAACTTCTGTCCTATGCATTCCTAGTGGGGGTGGTAGGGACTAATTGCAGGAAGAGTCCTGTGGGAGTGACTGACAGGTCTCTCAGACAGATTCTGGAGGATGGGCAATTCAAACAAAAACAAACAATCAATTGACTCAAACTGTAGTTAAGTGATATGGAGAGATTACCAAGAGAACAGATGAACTGCAGTTAAGTATATGGCAGCACAGTTCAAGGGGGGGAAATAAACTAGCACAAGTTAATTATTTCTGGTGTTACTAATTCTGGGGTAGTGCAGTTTAGTTTGGAAGTGGATAGCTATTGCCATACAAAAATAGTCTAATATTGACTGGTCACAGATGAAACTGAGGGAAAAGGCACAGTTGGATGTAAAAGCCTTAGATAAAATGTTAAAATGTTGCCTTGTTACTCAGAGAGAGGTACATAATCCAGCAGTGTGGCATCAACTAGAGTCTGAAATGGGGTCTTACAGGATTGGAGTTAGGAAAACTGGGCTAGCTAGATAGGCCTCTGCAAGTGTGCACGCTTTAATCAAGAAAAAAAGCTCAGTATATAAAGGCATTAACATTAAGTCTTTATGTTGAACATTAAAACGTACATTGTGTTTCATTTGAAAAAAAGCTGTGCTTGCAGAGAAGCCTTTGTAATATTTTCACTGGAATTGCACTTCAGCAATAGTACTTATTCAAGTTTGAAGGGTGGGGGGGTGCACTTGCAGCCCAAGATGTTTAAACAGAGCGAGCACACTTTACAGAGAGGGGAGATGACTGCAGAAGAGAAGTATTATTGTGTTTTCATATTATGATATTATGCCATATTATGCTTGATGACATCAGCAGACCATGTTGTGGTCACTCCTTTTGGTGGCCATATAACACACTACAATTAAAATACTGCAAAGCTCAACCTATTTCAAGTTACCAAGGTGATCATATTTATGCCATATGGACATGCACACACATCAAGTAGCCTGGAGTGAGATTCGAAATCCTACCTCTAGTCTTAAACACTATAGCTCACAGTACTTATCCCACACATCATGGCTTAAGTCTGATAATACACTGTCAGCTGGTTGTCTTAAGGTTGATGACATCATCGGGCCTTGTAGAAGAGGACAGTTTGAAACCCTGCAGCAAGTTACAGGGCCAAAAAGTGCATAACCATTGCAGGTGGATACCCCATGAGGGCATGTAAGTTGTTTTTCAGGGGGATATACACAAACAAACATACACAGACACCAAGTGGCCTGGAGTGAGATAATAACTCCTACCTATCTAGTCTTATACATTATAGGTCGCAGTACTTATCTTATGCACCACAGGTTAAGTCTGTTTTATATGTGACTGCAGGCACAGTATTTGTGCATTCCACAAACTAGGTTTGTGTTGAACAGCATCTGTGGCCTGCAGTGACATTGCTTCATACTGTTATCTCCATCTAGTATCCTAGCAGTGAGATAACTGTTATTATCCTAGCTATGTGTGTATAGTTACCAGTATAGCCATATGTGGCTGTTTGTACTTAAACAGGCAAACCTGTAGGCAGGAATAATGTGCCCTGTGCATGCGTGCATTGACATTATACATTACACCACCTGCTCACCTGTGTCTGTTTACATTGTGATAGCCAGCAGGCACAGGTGTCTGTAGCTAAGTGGATTATGTAGTGTTGCGACCTTAGTTGGGATCCTTTGAGCAACAGTATGGATGAATGATAGTGCAGATTTACTCACCATTATTAGGGTATGTAGGACAATACAGACATCCACACACATATTTATGTATATAACAGGGATGTATATATAAATGTAACTGTTGTGTGTGTGTGTGTGTGTGTGTGTGTGTGTGTGTGTGTGTGTGTGTGTGTGTGTGTGTGTGTGTGTGTGTGTGTGTGTGTGTATATTTGTTATGTAGATATACGGGGAGAGTCTATGTATCATTTTAATATAAATATATATATATATATATATATATATATATATATATATATATATATATACATATATGGGTCTACCTGAAAACGCCGACAACACAGAATGCCGACAATAAGATAACTGACACAAAAACACCGGAAAATAAAAAAAAAGTACAAAAACACGAAACTTCACATGTCCGACAAACCAAAATCCCGACAAACAACAAAAAACATATCTTTCCCAAAAAACACACACACAACACAAGCACACCAAAAACCTTACAAGCCTACACTAAACCTTACAAACACATCTATCTATGCACTAACCTTAACCCAAACCCTAACCCTAAGGTCTGTCACTATCGCACACTTACCTTACCCACACCCTAACCCTAACTCATTTAATCTACCCCTAACCCTCAAGTCCATCACTATCGCACTTACCTTACCCACACCTTGAACCTAATGTCCTTCCTTATCGCACACTTACCTTAACATGTCGGTGTTCTCAGCATTGGGATTCTCAACTGTCGGTCTTCTCCGTTGTTGATCTTTTGGTGTTGGTGTTCTCGTTGTCGGCATTCTGCATTGTTGGCATTTTCAGGTAGACCCATATATATATATATATATATATATATAATATATATATATATATATATATATATATATATATATATATAGGTATATAGTATCATATATCGTATATATATCATACAGATTACACATAGATAGTATGTGAGAGAGAGAGAGATAGTGACAGACAGATATGTATATGTATATGTCTGTATGTATAGACATATCTGCATGTAGCAGGTCATTTTGATGAAGGGGCAACAGAACTGTGTTTGACAACAACAGAACTAGCTCATTTTAAACCAAACAGCAATCAGTCAGCAACTTAAAACAGATGAAAAAGCTGATATAAACTGATATAAACTAACGAACTTGCACTTCAACAAAATTTATTAAGTAAAACAGACTGAACGTAAGCGCTTTCACGGACTGCCTGTCCGCTTCATCAGACGTAAAAATCATTTAAGGCAGCATCCATTTATAGCACAAAACCAGTTAATT
This sequence comes from Protopterus annectens, assembly GCF_019279795.1. Lineage (NCBI taxonomy): Eukaryota > Metazoa > Chordata > Ceratodontiformes > Protopteridae > Protopterus > Protopterus annectens. Next base: position 1,233,623,341 of record NC_056731.1, on the reverse strand, counting down.
AATTAACAATTAAATATAATGATCTCTCTTGTTATAGTTACCAGATTGGAGTAAGTGAAGCATTATCTGGATTCAATATCACCTTACAGATAATTTGATTTACCATTTTCAAAATACTCACAATGTCCTGCTATTTAGTGATGCCTCTCCATATCCATTTGCTGATTGGAACAGTGAATCTATTAATGCCCTATTGGAAAGCCTAAATATTCTGGATACTATTCTTGCTTAATAGGCCTACTAGGTCCTAAGCACTTTTATGTTTACAATGCGACCAAAACTGTCTTGAAGGTATTTAACTGTACTCCAGATATTAGTTCAAACTGCCTACCATTTTAGAAATGGTGGGAAAATAACAGCAATGCTCTCTCATAAAAACATGCTGTCATCTACAGGTAATAAAGATTGTCCTTTGCCTTTTTCTTTCTTTTACATTTTATTTAAAACTGCCCTTATACTGTTTTCTAATTCTCAATTAATAAAATAAATGCTCCCAGTGAAAGTGGACATTTTGAGTAAAAGTACATTCTGAGTGCATGTAATCATTTATTTGGATGTTGGAAATCTTTAATAAGTTGAATACTTTTTATTATGTAAGCATGCCCACTCTATCTGGACCCTAAGATAATGCAGATTTAGTCTAGACTGACCTTTGGATACAGACGTACAAATGTATAGTCTCACAGTAGAACTAAACAGAACCTTAGATTCAAGCATTTCATACCAACTATTCTACAAGTAGAATCCACCATCTGCAAAGTAATTTGAAAGAAAGAAGGAAACAAAATTAATATAATACAAGTCTGATGAAGTAAAGAGTTAGACGAGTTGGGAAACTCAGTTACAAAGGTTGCAGCAGACTCAAGCTATGCAATCGGTGTGCGCACGCACACACACACACGCGCGTGCGCACACACACACACACACACACACACACACACACACACACACACACACGCACACGCACACGCACACACACACACACACACACACATTTCTTTACTCTAATTTTTCTCCTCTTTGGATTTCAAAAATGGCTGCACCCTGAGAAGAAGATATTTTGATTCATTCCTATTTTCAAAATGCTGGTAGATTTAGCGCATTGTGCTGTTATGCACATAAAAAATAGCACTGTATAAATAATTAAAATATACAGGTAAATAAAGATACCATATATCAAAAGTTGTATTAATAACTGAGATATCTGAATTCTTTGGTAATCAAGAAGGGCGTTAGGAGTTGGCATAACAGTTAGGGTGTTTACCTCATAGGCACAAAGTGCAGGGTTTGTCACATCTTTAAAGGGAAATTGGCTAGGCTTCAAAGTGCCTGCAAGGGCAGCTAGCTTAGTACATACCTATAAATGACTAAATTGACACTTAACAATAATTGATTATTACAACTTTATGTCAAATGAAATATTGAAATACGTTCATTTTAGAATAAAGATGCAAATCAGTGTTAAAGCAAATCTGTCTTTATTCCTAAACATTAGGAAACTTGGATGACTCCTGCTTTGCTAAATGTTTCTGTGTTGTGTACAGATAGTAAGCAATATAGTTAGAAAACTGGACAGATAGTTCTCAAAATATTGGTACTATAATAATATATTTATTTGTTATAGGCTGCTAGTAGCCTAATCAACCCAGCATAGTATAACATTTGATTGCAACTTTTCACATTTTTGTTCACATAATTTTATTATCATTATACCCAGGAACATAGCATTGCATAAATAATGTATGTGCTTATTTTAATAAAATGGTATGCTTCTTTCACAGAAGGAAAATAAGCTATGTGACAAGGCCTTTGGGCAGTGGAAACTTTGTTCAAATAATAGCTATCATTTATATAGAGCAGTACAGTGCAGTACTTTATGTGCAGCAATGCCTAGGTGTGTAGTGCAAAGCATTGATGTGTTACAGTCTGGATAAGTATTAACCAAAGTTGATCATGTATTGCACTGGTAAGTACTAGTTCAACATGATTACTCAGTTGAAGACACATCCAATACTTAGAACCACACAGGAGAAGGAACAAAAATGAAAATAGACCTGTCACAATGTTATAACCAGCCAAAATTCGTACAAAAATTCAAACTTTATTAGCTTAAAAACCCTGTAAAGCAGTTTCTTTCCTTAATTACATCATAGAACTTTTTCAGAACAATAAAACATACCCAAGATCCTCATTTTAAACAATTAAAAAACTGTCATGTGATTTGCAACAGACCAATAAAAAGCCTTAAGTAATTCACAGTAAAAAAAATCCTAAAAAAAAAATAAATAATTACCAGTATAAATAAGCTTAAATGCTTATAATATATAAAAAAATGAGAAATATTAAAAAGTGCTAAAAAGTACTTAAGAAAATGGATTTAGACAAAGTGGTGGTTTGCCCTAATTCACAAACTAATTTTGAGAGTAATCAATTATGTATAATGACCTATACTTTAGACAGTAAAATCTTAGTGGAGAACCTTAATAAATATTGGGTTTTCCTTATGAATGATGGTCTTATAAGAAATAAGATAGGTGGAAAACTAAATGGAATATATAAGCAAACACACAGTGAACAGCTGAATCGACAAAAACTGCACTAGTAGCCAAAAGACAGCCAGGCAGCAAAAGCAGTAGTCCAATGAAGGCCTATTCCTCAACATTGTACCAGGTTCCAATGAAGTATATAAAAAAGACAAGGATTTAAAAGACTATTTGAAAAATAAGGATTATAATAAGATTTCCTATGATAAAAAATAAAAATAATTATGGTGTATTAAAGTGTGGCCATTGTCCCTAGTGCCCATATATTAAAAGGGCTGAGAAATTCACTGTGAGGGGGCAGACATTTCAGTGGAAAGGCCATTTTACTTGTGAATCAAAGAATGTTGTATGTTTGGTTAATTGTAAAAACTGTGATGCACTCTATGTTGGTATGACCACCAGAAGAATAAGGGATAGGATGTATAAACACTTAGACATTAAAAAAAGAAAAAAAAATGACAAATTGTACAGGCACATTTTGGAGTTTGAAACATGCAGTTTTAAATTTATAGTTATTGAGCAAGTGAATAGGGACCCTTGAGGTCTAATAGTTAATAACCATCTGCTAGGGAAAGAGCTTAGATGGCAATTGAGGTTGGGTGCCATCAGTCCCCCAGGAATTAATGATTGGGTGTCAGTTAGTTTTATTGTAAAATTAAAGTATTTAAAAGCTTAAACATGAATGATGACCATGACAATATAAAGTTTATTAAGTATTTTTTGCATTTTTTAAATATTTCTCATGTTTTTTACATTATAAGTATTTAAACTTATTTATACTAGTAATTATTTCATTTTTAGATTTCATTTATTTTTTGGGATTTTTTATTGTGAATTACTTAAAACTTTTTATTGGTTTTCTACAAATCACATGACATGTTTTTAATTATTTAAAATGAAGCTTTTGGGAATGTTTTATAGTTCTGAAGAAGTTCCACAATGTAATTAGGTAAGAAAAGCACTTAACTGGGTTTTTATGTTAAAGCAGTTTGAATTTTGGTAAGAAATTTGGCATGAGTGGTCTGGTCCTGTTGGTTGTAACATTTTGACAAGATTACTCAGTTACTTGTTCAGTGATGGTCAGTAACTACATTGTGTAAATGTTGGGTTCTAGTCCAGCCAAGGGTAACCATAGTGATATGTGATCTGCAAGATAACTTTCTGATGTATTGCTTTGCAAATGAGTTTACAGAAATAAAGATTTTGAATCTTATTTTCTGTGTGTAGTAATGACACTTGTAGCTCACTAATTTCAGGCATACAGAAAATTCCACCTAGAGACATATGATGTTAGCTGACAAAACATTTAAGGCTACAACTAGTGTAAAATTAATTCCACAAACCTATAAATATTCAGTTAGTCATGTGAAATGTTTTCAGTAATATGAGGACAAAGTAAACCATCTGAACTATGATAAGTGCTATTTTCAGAAGAAAAGATGTCCATCTTCGCAGGACAAGTTGAGACAAAAAAGTTTGGTGCTGATAAATAGGTTAGTAAGATGCTTTTAGCCATTTCAGCAGGAATGCTAATTAAACTGCCATTATTAGAAAGAAGACCTATATGGGTGAACAGTCATAAACAGAATTCACATATCTGTACAAAATTATACGATTATTGTCAAGAACATCCTAGTTTGCCTTAAATTCATGAATGAATTAACAGACTGCACTGAAGTAAGTTTTCATGGATCTAGCTTGATATTTTGTATATAGTCTATACTTCCTTTGTTTCTTATTTAGCAAGCTACCAGCAAACGTATTCTACAAACAAGCATAGGAACACAAGGATTGGAACTTCGAATTAGTTCACAGCTGTTCAACAAGCAAACACATTGCAATTCAACATGGTCCCAGTAACACAAAGGGTCAAAATCACAGTTTTCCAGACAGTAATCAGGATTAACTTCAGAGCTTCTATCCTGGTTATCACTCAACTTCCACCTTGAAAATATCATGTTAGGTGACTTCAACATAGATTGGCAGCATATAACACCCCATAGTCCCCAAAAAACTATATAATTTCTTCCACTTGATCTTAATTCAAACACAACATGTCAAAAGTGGTAATAAACAATCAGTCCTAGACTTGATTCTAACAACATACAGATTATTATCACTTTCACTGGCCATCTACCTGACACTTTTAGTGATCATCTTCCAACAAACCTGCTATAATCAAGTGCACAATGAATCTGAATTCAATAAAGACATCTTTACTACCAATCTAAAACTGTATAACTTTAACATCCTAAAAATCTCTATTCTCTTAATAAGTAGAGTCTCTTAATTTAACTGTACTTTCTAAATATACTGAAGAACCAAAGGCAGAAGCAATGGAGGTGCTATATCTGCTATAGGATCCACATCCAAATGTAGGAGGTATATATATATATATATATATATATATATATATATATATATATATATATATATATAAACACACCTTATTAACTCCACTTGTTAAGCAGTTTCATACTCCAACAAGACGTCATCATAACTAGTGTAAAACTCATTCTACACATCTATAAATAGTCATATGAGTTAGTCATGTGGCTAAGATTAATCACTTAAAGAGATGAAGTCATGTTAAACTTTAAAGTAAATATAAATAAAAGTATAAATCAGACACCACAAAAATGTAGTTTTTCAGGTAGTGCTTATTTTCTTTAAGAAAGAAAAAAGTGCCGGAAAAGGAAAACTACTAGTACAGGAATTATTATGCCTGATATCAGCAAATGAATTATCAAAACAGACCATTGTCACAACTTCTTATGTAAGAGCCATGTCAAACATCACTTTGCATTCTTATTAAAAATAAGCAAACAGGATTCAAGCTGGTATTTCTTGTTTAAATCTTAGATTATTAGGTTAAAACAAGAGATGGACACTTTAGGCCTTGGCAGAGCTTCATCAGTTCCAAGTTATACATTACAGTAACAAATAATATATGCTTTTCTATTTTCCACATAAATAGACGTACATTACAATTAAGAATTTAATTCAAGAGCACTTAGATCATATTCAGTGACAGTTACTGGAACAGTGGTACATATATACTTTGCATCTTTATTATGTTTGGTAATGTTAACTCCTTGTCTAAGTAAGTAAAACATCACTGTGTATCTGGCAGTTCAGCAGTATGCTAGGTAGAAGTCAGTGTGAATACAAAATTTAATAAACACATCTATATAACAGTGCACACAGTGTAATAATATTTATGAAGGCAAGAGGTTAAAATTAAAAACATGAGCATACATTAGAGTTTAATGAAAGGTATTATTGTGGGATGGTAGGGGTCATTTGTATAGCCTTTTGTGAACCCTGCCAATTAATTTATGTGGAAAAACAGAGAAATATAGAAATATCTTAGGAAAAGGAAATATGAGCACTTGTAAGAAACTAGGAAAAAAGGAAACTAATGCATTGTGTAAACTACCCATTCCAGAGACCAACATATGGCCTATGATTTGAATAGGAAGTGGTGGAGGGACAGATTTGTCTCCCAGTGACTGCCGCATCTTTCAAACAGGCTGCCAATTCATGTGAAGCAAAGCACTTCTATGACACTGTTCAAAAGAAACCTGGACATGTGGATGGGGCACCGTAAATTCTTACCAGGGATAGTGCCCACAACCCTCATGGACATGGGTAATCATTAATAAATGCAATCATGGGTACTGACTATTGTATCTATAGTATTACATTGGAAGCCTAGTAACCTCTTATGATTTATGATCCTATGATGAATATCATCAGGAGTATAAGAAATTGCATTTTTGTATCATTAAACAGCTTCCTTATAAGCCAAAGTGAGGGCCATGGGAATGTAAAAATAAATAAAAAGAACTCTTATGGCATATTAAGTTACTTGTTGCTGTAACCCCTGAGATGCATGGCAGCACAATTATCAGCTGTCTTTTGAAAATGTGAACAGCTAAACTATAATTTCTGCACTATTATTTCCACCTGCAGTTTTGGGTGAATGTGGAAAAGTGAAACAATGCTTGCATATTTTATGGGCTTTATTTAAAAAGGCATACTGATATTCATTGCATAGCACTCTTTTTACTGTAAGGTGATTTTAAATCATATCTTTTAACAGTATTTCTTGATTCTATGTTACCACCAATGTGTCATTTCATTTTTGTTCATACTCATTTCTACTTTTATTTAAATGAAGTGATGTATTTAACTGATGAAATTTAACTGTCACATGAATAACTATTTATAATGTGAGGAATGAGTTTTACACTAATTCTGATGATGTCATTTTGGAAGATGAAAGTGCTACTGGGGTTAATAAAATAATATCCTTCTCGTGGCCATGGTTCCTACAGCAAATATAGCACATGCATTGCTTCTAATTTTGGTTATTTGTTTCTGAAGGTTTGGCCCATTTTTTGGTTCTGTACTAAATATCCTTGTTCTACTGCACATGCAACACATAAAATCAAACCCATCTCCATCACTAAAAAAAGAAAAAAAGACACTGAGCACCTCATGCTGTTAAGGGATAAGGCATACAAAATATGGACACAAGGCAAAACCACCATAAATCTCCAAATTGACAGACACCTTTGAAACTGTGCAAAATATCAAATAAAAAACAGGTAAAAGCCTACTATATGAATATACAGCACACTAATCAAAATAACCCTGAACTATTTTGGTTATTCATACAAAAATTCCTGCACCCTGGCCAATTAGCCACACCAGCACCTTCAACAAATAATGACCCTGATACCATTGTCAAACAATTCAATACTTATTTACACTGTTCTTTCTTTAATAAAGGACACCCCCCAATATTCCCACACAAGTAATTTTCCAGATAATTACATTTACCTTCCAGCCAGTCCGTACTTCAGTCCTCAGAAAACACTTCCTTAACTTAAAGCCAACTACTCTAACTGTAGACAATCTACCAACCAAATATATCAAGACAGGAGCAGATGTACTCATGGTCTCCATCTTAATTAACCAGTCCATTACAGAAAACCATGTCCCATCCCACTGGAAGAAATCTTATAATCCTCCACAAAGGTGGGAAGTCCAATGATCTACCTAAAGTTGTATTGCTATACTACCTACTTTATCAAAAACCCTAGAAAAATGCATGTACATACAGAACTTCTCCAGCAAATCATAGATAATAAATTACTGTCACCAACTCAACACGGCATCTGCCCAAACCACAACACTACTAGTGTGCTCCTTAACTTAACTAACATGATTAACTTCTGCAGAAACACTGGGAATATAGTCTCCTTTCACCTTCTAGATTTATCTAAACTGAAAAACAAATCAAATATAATAAATCTTCCATCTGAGCTTGGAAACACTGATGACCCAAGAATAGCTAAAATTAGGACAGGATATCCTCAGATTCCAAAAGAAACAGTGAAGAACCAATCACTCTCAGTCTATTCTTGTATGAAACCTGGGAAGCTCCTTAGCAGGCTGCCAAACAGCCTACTAGTACCAGCACATACTCACACACTGAGGATAAAAAGAAATCAAGCATAACAAAAGCTGTAACCCAGCTGAAGAACACTAATGAGCTTGGAACAGCTATAGTTTAGGCAATATGTTATCAGATTACAAAGAAAACAGTAAGAAACCAACAACTCTTGAATCAGGGTTTTATGAAGCCTGTGAAGCCCATTAGTGAGCTGCCAAAAAGCCTTTTAGAACCAGAAAACAGCCCAACACTGCAGATAAAAAATAAAATAGAAATTAAGTATAATAAATGCTGTAATCCTGCGCTTGAACATAGATGCACTGGAATGGATAAAATTAAGGCAGGAGGCTGCCAGAGAGAAACTTTGCAACAGAAATAAAACCAGATATTTGTGTTTACTGTTAATTGCTTGAGTAATTACTTTCTTTATCACTTGCTATGAAGTGATACTTTTTTGTGGTAAGGCTGATAACATTGGGGTCACATTGCAAACTGCCATTCTTGAGGTTGTGTCATAGATGGAATTGTTCTAGAGTGTCTGCTTCTGTTATTCATTATCTGGTTCAGATTCCAAAATGCTTATACGTTATAATGCTCCATCTCTGATGCTGAATGGCTGAGTGATCGTGATCTAAATCCATGGAACAGTTAAGCAATAATCAGTACTATCTGCACATATTGCAGTGAGTATACCAGCAGAAACTACAATTAGACCATAAGGGAAAAGCTAAAATGACCTGTCAAAAGCATAAGTGGATAAATGTTGCATCATCCACATCCAACAAAACTGATAATTCTATAATACCTTGATATATAATATTTAGGGTCTTTTTATTGTATATTTAATGGAGGAATTTGTATATATATTTAGTGTTCTTATGTGTAACCCAAAACATACATTGTATGCAGTCTAATAAATGGAAGATGCACTATGTGACAGTCCACTGACATGACAGTAGTATGAGTCACACAGCTCCAGATGATAGTGTACAGTGGCTTCACAAAACTGACTACTACAAGGTAAGCATCTGTTCCCTCTATACACATGTATAGGCACACATGCTGTCACATGTGAACATACACACACATACAAAAACACACAGACACACACACACGCACACACACACATACACACACACACACACACACACACACACACACACACACACACACACACACACACACACACACACACACACCATGATCACATGCACACACACCAGCACCATACACATATAAACACGCACACGCATACCTTAGCTGGGATATGGCTTAGAGATATATTTTTTAGTAGTAATATACAAATTAGTATCTATGTCATACTGGCACCATGATCAGTTCCCAGATTGGTGCCACCCTCAATCTGAAAAAAAAAATCCTACCTAGCATGAACTCATACTACAAACAGATAACCACATTCCTTTAAGTAGGCTCAATATCAACCACATAACCATTGGCTGCTTAAAAGACTATTGTTACTGCACATGCACTGAGCAGACAGCTCCTCTATGGTGCACAAAATATGCCAAAGGCAGCCAACCCAAATATGTATATTTGTGAAAAGTTAGACAATTAACACCCCCAAAAGTATGTCTGTACCAGGCATACTTATGTTAAAAGAACAACAGGAAGTTTTGAACTGGAAGTTTAATATAGGCACAGGTTGTTTGTCTGCTCACTGGTGACTATGATTCTTCCGGTAACCAGGGAAGCTGCAAGGCATATCTGGAGGAATGCTGAATCATTGATGTCCAGCTGACCAATAACTAGAAGGTCATTTAAGTCTTCCTGTCAATATACTAACTCTGTTTTTGTTCAGTCCTATAATGCTGCGTTTATTACTTGAGTTACCTTCAAAATAATAAGTGACATGTTGTAGAAACAGAAAATAAAACAAATTACTTTAAAATAACTGAGTATCTTATATGCTTCTGAATGCACGAGTTTGCTTTTTAATCTGTGAAAATATGCTATAATGATGTGAATATTATACCAAACACTGCATGCAATAAGCTTAATTAATTTCAAGAAACAGTACAACATTAAATTTTTTCACATGTACAATATTTGGTCATCTACCTGAAATGATTTCAATAGCCCTTCAAGCAGATATTTAGTGCTATGCTAATTGGTGCAAATGAGGTACCACAAAAGTGTGCAATGCTAAATTAGATCAGCAAGCACAGGAGTAAAACAACATAGCCCTGGATTCTACAATCCTGACACTTATGCTACCTTAATAATGCATTTCATATAAACAACCAGGCACATTTTCAGACGTTCCCAGCAGCAGCAGCTGAGTTTTACACTCATTATTTATGCATCTATTATGTTTATATGCATGAACTAATCTCTGCTACTGTAGGATAACACTTTTATATAGCAAGCTAAATGATATTTATGTGAATATCCTACACAGATGAAAGAGAGAGAGAGGAAGAGCAAGAGAGAGGGTATCTTTTTTTTCCTTGCACAACCTGCCAAAAAGAAGTTTTGGATTTTCTCACTGACAAAAGGAAAAATGCAGAGGAGCAAATGGTGCTGTTTTCTTATTTCCTTCCTTCTTTCAGTCCTTCCATTTTCATCCTTGCCTCTTCAAACTCATTAATGGACAACTACACTTAGAGTTTTGCACTCCCTTTCTTCCAGTGCACATCCATTTCAAGGGGATGATCCCCATCCTTTCATATACTGAAAAAGCATGACTTACCAATTTCTCCCACTCTATGGCAGTTCTATTCCAGTTAAGTTCATTAATGTACATCATCCTGTGGCTGAATGAAATCTCATGATACTTTTTTAGGAATTTGTCTCCCTGTTTGTTACATCCCTTTTGCCTCACACTTCTGAACAAATTTTTCTATGGAAAGCAAACTTAGCAAGATACCGATAGCTCTTCTTTCTTACTTCATAGCCACAGAGATCACAAAGTTATTCAAGCTCAAAATTCATTATCTGGGAAAACTACTCATGTACCAACTCTTTTGCTCAACGTTTTCTGGAATTCATAAATTCCAATGCCTTGGATCAACTTATCCACACCCCCACCAGGAGCAGCAATATCCTAGACCTGGTCATTACCAACATGGGCAACTGGTGTCCCACACCAGAGATCAATTCCTCGTTGGTCAGATCCAACCACAAGCTAATCATCCTAGACATCCACATCCTGCCCCCACCCCCATTAGGGAAACTACCGTAAAAATTTTCTCCAAAGCCAACTTCACACTTCTTAAGACAGAAGTGGCAAACTTCACGACACCCATGCAGACGGACAATAGAGGTACGACTGCTGACTCCTACACAAATGCACTTTGTAAGCACGTATATGAGTGCATGGATCATGCAATCCCTAACAGAACCAAGATGCTATCCTCCAAAAAAAGGAAGCCAATCTGGTGGTCTCCTGCCATAAACAAACTCTACAACAGAAGAAAGAAACTGTTGCAAAAAAGAGTAAAATCCCATGATTGGAGGAACTCCCTGGTCAGCCTCAGTAAGAAGCTGAGATCCTTCATAAAATCCTCCAAAGCTAAACAAAATCGCCACTTATTCTAAAGACAACCACAAAGCATTCTATAGCTATTTCAAGAATCTCAATGGCAACACTCAGATCTGTTTGGTGCTGGTCACTGCATTATATGTTTTGTTCTCTGTTAATTCTGTAAGGTTATTCTGCAGTGATAAGAAGCTCTGAATATTGAATGTTATGTCTGGCATGCCCACATTGCATTTATTTTGATGCATTGGAATGTGGATGTTGACCTGGCATTTGGTTCAATAGTATGCTATGCATCATAGTAGTCAACTTCTATCACATCTCATAGTCACTGGTATCTTTTCCTCAATCTATCTTTAATGCAAGCAAGTACATATTGGAATAGGCACACACAAGCACACGCATATGCGCACACATGCACACACACACACACACACACACACACACACACACACACACACACACACACACACACACACACACACACACACACACACAAGCAAAATTGCACATACATGCTCATGCAGACATACACACACACAAGCATTCTCTTGTGCACACACAAGCATGCTCCCACATTCACACACAGACTACAGTTTCTGTTCCTGTCACAGAGTTATTTGCCCTATTTGTCTATTTAGATCTCCAACACATGACTCATATATTAGTTGAACTATCTTTAAGATACAGAGGGCATTAGGATGAGAATTCCATATACATCCTCATTATTACAGAAAATATACATTTTTGAAGAAAGGTTTCAATCATATGGGCTTTACAGAATCTAGTATCATAGCTACTTACTCTCGTAGAGAAAACCTGCTGATTTATTAGGGTAAGAATGAAATAGAGATGAACTGGATTATTTACATCACTTCATGAATAGGCATATCCTTTATGTAAAATAGATTATGCTTTATGGGAAATTGACAAAAATCAATGCATTTGAGAGACATTAGATGCTACAGTGATAGAAATACTCTTTTTAAACACACTAAAATTTGTTACATAGCTCCATATACCTTTATGATAATGACTACATTATTAGCTTAGCAAACACTGTTTGTTGAGCCTTTAGCCAATAGTTAATATTAGGCTTAGATGCTTTTTCAAGTGATATACAAAAGGGATAGAGAGTCTATTTTCCTAGTCAATTAGACATTAGCTAATCATAGGTGGGAACTTATAAATCTCACCTAAATCCATCTGTTTCTAACTGGAAAAGTGTATAAAATTACTACAGCTACTTTTATATATTATTTGTTACTTTTGATTAATAAACCATAGCGCTCTGATTAAATTGTATTGTTGATAAAAATGTTAACGTAAACTAACATTCCTTTACTAACATTGGAATTGAAGAAAGAACTTTGCAATGAATAAGTACAGAAATATTTAAATAAAGACTTACATCTGAACACTTGCAGCATCTGATAATTGTAATAAATGAAGATATTTCAACTGGAATTACTCAGAAATTTTTGGGACTATGAACTCAAAGATACACAGCTTGATAAGCTATCAAAATACTTTATTTATGAAGATTATTCAAATTCATCTTTTTTACATTCAAATATAGTAAATTGTTATGATTAATTATTCTTTGTGTTATATAGAATATATATGATAGTTTTACATTTTATTAAAAATGTCTTTTCCCACATATTGTCTAGGTTAAATAAAATTTAGAAAGAATAGGAATGCTGTGTAATGTCATATACTTCATTAATTTAGATTAATAATTATAAATACAATAAAAGTAGCAAATGATAATTAAAGTTATAAAAATGTGTTTTAAGAATAATATCATTTATTATGACAAAAGCTGGTTAGATTTTGTTACTAGTTTGCGGATTAATTTAGGTGATAATATGTCACCTACATTGGAAGTTTTAAACTCTAGAAGGGTCTGGGTTGTAAATATTGTTTTAAAGTTTGGTTATAACAAAAGTTTTTCAATTATTTTATTAATGTTCACCTTAAATATGAATAGAAAATTTAACCAAAATTATCTGATTAGCAATTTTGTTCCAACCAACTGGAAAATATCATATAATATTCCTAATAGTTATTATAATTATATAACTTCATGGTTAATATCTTTTACATATAACACATTTTAAGATGTCAGTAAAAAAAAGTATATCAATCAACATTAATGGATTGAATAATCCAAGTAAGAGAGAAAATGTATTTAAATACCTTAAGCTACATAAATTGCAACTAATATTTCTGCAAGAAACTCACTTATTATCTGTAGATATATATAAACTTAATAATAAATCTTACTCTGTTTTGGTTAGTTCAGAACACTCTCAAAAGAAGAGAGGAGTGGCTATTATTTGGAATAATTCAATGCCCTTGCCTAAAATAATTGACATTTACAAGGATAATAAAGGAATGTTTTGTGCTATAATTATAGAATTAAATAAAAAATATATACATTAGTCAATATTTACTGGATTCCAGGTATAGGAACTAATACAGTTAGACAACATTTGGACCAAATTGTTCATTTTGCAAAAGGAAACATAATACTAACAGGAGATTTTAACTGTATTCTTGATCCTAATGGCTCTACTAATAAAGGTTAAAGGAAAATGTCAGCACCTACAAAAAAGTTAAAGGATTTCATTGACCTATTCTTACTAAAAGACATTAATAATTTTGCTGACCCAAATTCGTTATTTTACACATTTTTTTCACATAGGCATAACTCACACTCTAGAATAGATAGAGTTTTGGTTTCTAAAGATTTAACAGACTCCCTAATCAAAATAAAAGTAATATCCTGTCCTCTTTCTGACCATAACTCTATAACTGTTGATATACTTATTAATAATAACTATAGTATTCAAATCAAAAGAATACATGCTTACAATACAAAGTTTGAAGAATTTAAAGAGTTTATATCATTAGAAATTCAAAACATTATAGATCTTAATAACACCAATAACATATCAGAAATATATATTTGGGATGCTTTCAAAGCATATTTATATAGGAAAATTATAAGTTGGTATCAAAATAAAAGGAAACTATGGGACATAGCACCATATACAACTTAAATTAGATAATTTAAAGCTTAATCAAAACATAGGAAAATATATAACTGACAAACAAAAATAAGTACATTCTTTAAATAGTAAATATTTAGAAATTCTAAATCACAAAACAAAATAATTTTAGAAAAGTTTAAACTAATAAACTTCACAACAAATCCTAAATCATTAAGGTTGCTAGCAAACAAAACTAAAAGACTAAACAAAATTAATCACATCAATGAAATATATTCACCCCCACCAAAACAAAGATGGTCTCAAACTTGCATAACATTTTATTGAATGTAGGGAGTTTTTAAATAATATTTATCAAACTCTAATACTATTGATCCAAAGGAAGATACTAGAGCCTTTAATAATAAATATACTGACAAGAGATTATCTATAGAACAAAAAATACTATTGACAAACCTATATATTTTAAAGACATCCAGACACAAATTAAAAAATTAAAACCTAATAAGGCTCCAGGTAATGATTGTATTATACCAGAAATATATAAAATATTACCAAATAAAGCTTTACATTTACTACATGAAGTTTTCAATATCTCAAAAAATTTTAACAAATACCACACTCTTGGAAATATACTTTTATTTCTCCCATACTTAAACCTAATAAAGATCCCACCAAATGTTCTTCATATAGACCCATTTCTTTACTCAATATAGATTACAAAATGTTCATGCCCATATTTGCAGATAGATTAAAATATATTTTTCCAAATTAAATTTGATAGATGAAGACAAAACAGGATTTAGAGTAAATAGGGATTCCTATGATACCATTAAAAGAACATTAATTTTGATTGAGTCGGTCAAACATTTAAATAAAAATCTAACTTTAATTAGCGTAGACAATAACTGTGCCTTTGATTCAATTAATTGGGACTACGTATTCACCCTTTTAGAAGAATTAAACTTCTCCCATAATTTTACAAACCTCATTTCTCAGCTTTATAAAGATAGTATTGCCTACATTAAAACTGGCACTAGTATTTCTCAAAGCATACCAATAATTAAGGGTACAAAACAAGGATGTCCCCTATCCCTCTTATTATTTACTTTACTTATGGAACCATGGGCACATTTAATCAGATGTGATAATGATATAGTAGGTTATACCTTAAATTATCTTGTAAAATACAAATGTTTGCTGATGACATTCTTCTAACCCTTGCTGATGAAAAATCTTCCATTCAAGCTCTTTTTAAAAACATGAATCTCTTTCAATTAAAATCAGGTCTAACCTTTAACAATAATAAAACACAAATTATTTCAATTGGACCAAAGCAATTCAGTCTTCAAGATGAATATAAAAACTATGTAGCACAATCTGTTCAATTTCTTTATCTAGGTATCGTAATAGCCAAAAATATTAAAGATATCACACAAATTAATTATAATAAAAATTTAACAACAATGGAAGATTTGATTAAACGATGGAATAAAATTCCATTTTCCATGGATGAAAGACTTACTATTATTAAAATTATTTTACTTCCTAAAATACTTTATTATTCAATCTATTTATTTAGCACCCCCAATTTGATATTTAAAATAAACATAATGTTTCATAAATTGTTATGGTACCAAATAAACCCAGAATTGCATTAACACATCATATGAATAATTGAGACAATGTGGGGTATAGCTATGCCAAATTTAGAATGTTATTCAATCTCATCCATGATTAAAATGATATCTCTTTTAATAGATGTTAAATATCAAGCTAAATGGAAAAAATAACAGAAATTTTAATGGCAGACATGATAACTAATTTTAATTCACAAAAATTATCATTTATAAATAACCCTTCTATTTGGATTCTGAAAGATTATTTTCTATTTTCTTTACTCAAAATTTTAAAAGTAATTATTTAACACTCTTATTAAAATCCTTTAAATATTTTATACTTAACATAATATATATATATAAAGACAGGCCATTTCTTCTTTTTCCTTAAGCTTACACACAAGTAATTATTTTTACTTCTAATTTTATAAAAATGTCTGCTTTTCAACAGAAAAACTAAACTTTTTGGTACCAGATTATGTCTAACAATGAATTTAAATCAATTAATACTCTCAATACTGAATTTGAATTTGATTCATTTTTTTTTGGCTGGATTTGCAAGAAGGAATGAAGTTTATTCTAAGTAATATTGAATTAATGTCTTCAACAAAGAAAGTAATACCTTATTTAATACGATACATCATTTTATCAGTTCAGAGTATCTCTCCAAATACTAACAAATTGTTGTATATATATATATATATATATATATATATATATATATATATATATATATATATGTATATATATATATATATATATATATATATATATAAGGCTGTAAAGTCTGACTTAGATGTTTTCCCTGACAGTTATTGGAATTAACTATTTCCTCACTCAAATGGAAAATATTTACATGTAAATATTTTAATATATCTTTTATTACTCTTTTAATATTGAGTAAAACTGAAACAAAAGATGAAAATGCTGGAGATGTAATAAGCAACTGAATGCAGATTGGTCTCATATGTTCTTTGACTGTACTGAATTAAAACAATTTTGAGAAGATATAAATGATTTTATGCAGGCAATATTTACAGATAACTTTACTTTATCTAAATTTCTGATATTATTTAATACTCTAATACCAGCATGTATAAAAACATCAAATTACCATTTGAGTTGGTCTATATTATCTATAGCCAGAAAAATAATTACAAGGAATTGGAAATCACAATCATCTCTATCATTACAAGAATTAAAAAAATCTACTTAATGAAATTTGTTGTTTGGAAACACTGACAATCAAGTATAGATGTTCTAGGAATACTTCCACTTATAGTAGTTTGAACAAAGTTTATGAATTGTTACAAAAATAATTTAATTTTACAGCAAATTTTGTATATATAGGAACTATTTCAGCTGATGTTTAAGAGTTATGGTGAACGATTTTGTATATAGTTACATTTTGTTTAATTTTGTATATGATCATTTTTCACATAATCTAAAATGTTTCATTCCTTATTTGTTGATTGCATCTTCATCACCACTTCTAATAAAATTGTTTTAAAAAAAAAAAGAATCTCAATGGCAACACTCAGATCTGCTCTGAATTACAGCACAATGGCTCTAAATATACAGAATCAACTGATATTGCCAACATCCTGCAGATAGGTTCAGTGCTAACTTTACCCCCCTCTCACCCCCTAAAGGGACCATCTCTATACCAGAAGAATGCAACGTTCCTGTAATCATGGCGGCACATGTAAAATCCACACTCTCCAAGAACACAGCATCCATGGGACTTGACAACATCCCAACCTGCGTTCTACATGAAAAGAGTAGTAGAGCAATATGTAACAGACCATGACTCTGCTCTGTCCACACAAAGTATATTGAAACACACCACAAATCTCTCCTTGTAGAAATAAAACCATCTTCAAGGTCCGATATTTTACCAACCCTAGTCCATTCATCCTCTATAATTTTCCTTATCCTTACTGCATCACCATTGTAGTCAGTCACAAAAGGTCCTTCACCTTCATTATTAACTGATTTAACCTTTTCCATTTTTAATCCTGTGATATTACCCAAAATGGGCTCAAACACATTCTAAATGAACTACAGAATGAACTGGCACCTCACCTAAGTACCATGTTCAATCATAGCCTCACCTCAGGCTTTGTGCCCACTGAATGGCACACAGCAATGGTTATCCCACTCCACAAAGGGGTAGCCATCATGGAGCATGAGAACTACTGGCCCATTAGTCTGATGAGCCTGGTCTACAAGGCTATGGAATGTATCATCATGGAACTTATAAACAATAGCATTGGTAATCTCCAAACTCTGGACCTCACCCAGTTTGGGTTTGTAAAAGGCAGATCATGTCTGCTAAACCTGATAGACTTCTTTGAAGTGGTCACCAAAGCCGTAGATGAGGGTAAGTTGGTTCACACAGCCTATCTATATCTCAACAAGGATTTTGACAACATCCCCCACTCTGGAATTATAGATAAACTCACTAAACTAGGTATAAATCCCTATGTCACAAGATGGGTTGCCAACTGGCTCAATGACAGAGCCTGCACTGTGAAAGTAGCAGACTCCAAATCCGACTTCAGACCAGTGACAAGTGGAGTACCACAGGGTTCAGTCCTGGGTCCTCTCCTGTTTGGTATCTACTTCAATGAAGTATAGGCTAACACAGAAGGTCTTTGGATGATGACTGCAAACTAGGGTCATAACTGAAACTCCTAATGATGTGGGCATCCTACAAAAGGGCCTCACTGAGACAGATGCCTGTTGTCAAAGCCATGGCCTCAAATTCAATGCCAAAAAGTGCATTTTCATCCCTTTTGGTAAAAACTCTGTACCCATGAACTACCACATAGGCGGTAGTCTACTTAACACTGAAAGTGTGATACGAAACCTTGGGACACAGGTGGACAGCAGTCTCTCCTTTGATAATCACATTGCCACAGTAGTCAGGAAATCCTTCTACATGGCACATCTCATCACAAAAGGTTTCTCATCTAGCAA
This sequence comes from Protopterus annectens, assembly GCF_019279795.1. Lineage (NCBI taxonomy): Eukaryota > Metazoa > Chordata > Ceratodontiformes > Protopteridae > Protopterus > Protopterus annectens. Next base: position 1,233,604,217 of record NC_056731.1, on the reverse strand, counting down.
AAAACAGGTCATTGTTCCCCTCTACTCATCACTGATTAGACCCATTATAGAATATAGCACCCCTTTTGGTATGTACCTCGCAAGACATTTACAGCAACTGGAAAGGCCACAGAAATACCTCACAAAGAGGATTAGGTTCATAGGTTCATAGGTTTATACTAGGCTATCTGCCCTAAGGCATTTATAAGCCTAGCCCAAATTATTGTGGCTTACGCCACCCCTTATATGAAAAAATACTGTGCCCATTAGTTTGTTGTGCCTCTGTCCAGCAGTGACCCAGAGATGATTCCCGGGGTAAACCTACGATCTCCCATCCACAGGTCTAGATTTCTCTTGAACAGAGTCAGCGAGGTGCTCTGCCTCACATGGACCAGGATTTTATTCCACAGCATAGGGAGTCTCTGAGTGATAAATCTATCCCTCCAGCACGTCCTATTTATATCCGTGCTAAGGTTTAAGTCGCTTGCTCCAGTGGTTTTGGTGGATTTGGATTTTTTGAGGTGGAGCATGTCCATTAATTCCGGGTTGGACATGGCCTTGTATGTCAGGCACATGTCACCTCTGAGCAGACGGTATGCGACTGAATAGAGCTGGAGTTTCTTCAATCTGGCAGCATATGACAGATTTTGGAGTCCCTTTATCCTTTTGGTGAGGAACTTTGGGGTTCTCTCCAGTTGCTGCAGATGTCGGGTGAGATACATCCCGAATGGGGCATTGTACTCGATCATGGGAACAATGACCTCACTAGATCTGGATGTGAATCCCTTCATGATCAGGTGGGCAATGTAGAAGGTCTTTCTAACCACTTTAGCAATGTGAGTGTCAAAAGAAAGGCCACTGTCAACCTGGGTCCCCAGGTCCCTGATAACCTCTTCTGTGCTTAGTGGATTGCCACCTATATGGTAGCTTGGGGTTACCTTGTTTTTCCCGAAGGGTATGACTATACATTTTTGGCGTTTAACTTCAGGCCATGGCTCTGGCACCAGCTATCTGTTTCCGTGAGTCCCTTCTGAAGGATATCAGTGTCCGATGCACTTTCCACTATGGCCCAGTTTGCAGTCATCTGCAAACTTTGTCAGCCAAAGTCCTCCCATGTTGGCCTGTACTTCTGAGAAGTAGATGCCAAACAATAGGGGCCAAGGACCGAGCCCTGTGGGACACCACTTGTGACCGGCTTGGAGTCTGACACAGCGCCAGCAACTCTAACCCTGTGGGTTCTGTCCTTAAGCCAGTTTGCAACCCATCTTGTGACATATGGGTTTACATTTAAGCTGGTAAGTTTTTCTACAATACCCGAGTGGGGTATTGTGTCGAAAGCCTTTGCAAGGTCAAGGTAGGCTGTATGGACTGCCTTTCCTCATCAATGGCCTTGGTGACTATTTCAAGAAGTCGACCAAGTTCAAAAGGCATGATCTTCCCTTGACAAAGCCAAACTGGGTCGGGTCCAATGTCTGCAAGTCCCCTATATCTTTGTTTATGAGCTCCATTATGATCCTCTCCATAGCTTTGCAGACTAGACTTGTTAAGCTTATGGGGGTAATTACCAGGGTCCGTGAGGCGCCACCTTTGTGGAGTGGGACCACAGTTGCCGTGACGCCACTCCTTGGGCACGTATCCTGTGGTAAGGCTGAGATTAAACAGCTGCCTTATGTGCGGGTTTAATTCCTCATTTAGCTCGTGTAGCACACAGCCGGGGACACCATCCGGTCCCATTGATGCTGTGTTTTTAGCTTTAGAGAGAGCAGCTTTCACCTGCGCATTTGAGATGTCCGGGAGGCTACACTCGGCTGGGATAGTTATCTCTCCTTTAGGGGGAGGGGTGAAGTTTGCACTGAACCTGTCTGCCAGTATGTTGGCAATGTCTGTGGGTTCAGTGATTTTGTATCATTTTGGACTAATTCTGAGCATATCTGTGAGTTTCCACCCAGGTTCCTAACATAGCTGAAAAAGGCCTTATGATTGTCCTTTGAATCCATGGCAATTTTTCTCTCAAAATTGGCCTTAGTTGATTTTATGAGTGCTCGTATTTTTTTACTAATAATGATCAGGGGTGACTTCCCTTTTATGGATTTTGTTCTATCATGTAATAGCTTTCTCCTCTTATTGTAAAGTTTGTTAATGGCTGGGGTCCACCAGACTGGACGTTTGCCCTTTGTGGAAAGAGTCTTGGTTTTATTTGGGATTGCAAATTACCGGCCTCAAACAGATGACCTATGCAGACAATCTAAAAAAACTCCAGCTTTACGACATCGCATATCGCCTACTCAGAGGTGATCTCTGCCTAACATAGAAAGCTATGTCAAACCCAGAGCTGTTGGACATGCTCCACTTAAAGAAATCCCAGTCTCTCCAAGCTACATGCTCTAGGGATCTACACCTTGTCACCACAATAAACAGAACATGCTGGAGGGATAGATTCCTGTCCCAGAGACTTCCCATACTCTGGAACAAACTACCCATCTGTATCAAACAATGCTCCTCATTAGCACTCTTCAAGAAAAATCTTGATGATTGGATGGGAGATATGAAATTCACCCTAGGGATCACTTCTGTTGCTCTGCTTGACAGGGGCACAGGAAAATATTTTTGGGTGGCAAAAGCCAGGGTATTTTATTGGCTAGGGTTATATAGGCCCTAGGGCCAATAGTCTAGTACCTACCTATGAACCTATGAACCTATAACTCCTTGACTCTGTGATATCACACAAAGCTACAATCCTTCCATTTCCTGGAGCTATAACTCTGTTAAGCCTTTTATTGTAAAAAAATTGACTAGATCCAATAACCACTGAGTGCAACTTCACTAATTGACTGAATTTTGAAAGCCAGGGTATATCACAATGGCTGACTAAGGGAAGGAAGACAGGACCCATAACTCACAAAATATCACATTACCTGTGCTATTTCTTTATCTTTTTGAAAGAGTTTTTCATAGATGTTGCAACACATACGCTGGAAACATATATATGAGTAACTGCCAAATAGCATTGACATTTTTACTGACAGTTCTCAAACTTGATTCTATTTCTCTATATGTTCATTCTATGTGAATGAGACTGTGATTTGACAACACAGATAATGGCATTGTTATCTCATCAGCTGTGCCATCAATATGTATTATGAGCATGACCTTGCTTTCTATTAATCAGCATGTCTTACCCCCATGAGGGTATCCAGAGTTAGGGGAAAAATTAGTAATAAGAAGTTATTGTGGTGCTGGCAGGTATGGATTTTGTAGAACTGTATAGCAATATATATATATATATATATATATATATATATATATATATATATATATATACACATATAATATATAAATATATATAATATATAAATATATAGGTTTTTGTCTATAGTGGTCCTTTAAACTCCCTGGTCTCCCACATACTCCCTACCTTTTGCATTATTAGAGAAGGGTCACAAGGTTATCTTTATAAGCAGAAAACATACTACTTTTTCTTTTTTCAACCTTATGTTTTTCAAACTTGAAATCCTGCAGATTTGCAATACTTACAGAGAGTGTCCTATGATTCTACATATGCTTCCAACCTACCTCAAATTCGTACTTTCTCTACATGTCCAAGCCCAAAGTCCCAGAGGTAACTAGTAATTTTGTTGCTAAGTGGTGTTTTGACATTCAGGCCGTGTGGTGTTCTGCACTGTGAGTTCTGGGTTGATGCATTGGTATTGCAGGTTTGTTGCTCGGTCAGTAGTAAATTTGTTTAATTTATTTAACATATTTAAGTGGAATTGTTGGTGAGCTGAAATTATGATCACTGAGTTCACATTCTGTAAGGGGATACTGGTCTGCTAATGTTTGCTAGTGCAGTCAAGACAGGGATGCATGCTGATTGGGGGGCCAGATTCACATTTTAGACCATGGCAGACAGCAAGTTAGGTAATTTGTTTTGTTTTTAACCTCTCACATTTTCTTTGCATGTGATTAAAAGTGTTTTTTATAAAAAAAAAAATAGAGAGAGAGAGAGAGAGAGAGAGAGAAATACATCATTGTGTTTATATTAATGTGTTTATATTAATAAAGTAGCAAGTGGCATTAGTTTGAGGGGGAGATCTTTGGGTAGTTGTTATTTAGCTTTGCTCCAGGAGACTGTGGGTACTGGTTCTCACAGTGGGCAGTTAAGTTATTTTATTGGCAAGGTGCAGCATTGCAGGCAGATACTGGGGCACAGGGGTATGGTCAGTAAACTCCGTTTTGTACTTATAAATGCTGTCTCTCAACACAACTCATCTGGCATTTAAAAAAAAAAGACCACATCACTCGAACTGTTTCCATCCTGTCCCAACATTTAATATGTGTAACATTTCAGCTACTCAGGCAAAAACTATTAGAGACTTTTTTTTATATTTGCAGTTCTCTTTGCAGCAAGCTATATACATGTTGATAGATGCAATGAGTTAGACTGCAATAGGCATAACAGAGCATGATAAAAGCCCAATGTTTGTAACTTCTTCTTCTTCTATTTTGGCTGTTCCCATTAGGGGTTGCACCAGCAGATCATATGTTTCCATTTCTTCCTGTCCTCTGCATCTTACTCTGTCACACTAACCACCTGCATGTCCTCTCTCACCACATCCATAAACCATATCTTAGGCCTTCCTCTTTTCCTCTTACCTGACAGTTCCACACTTAGCATCCTTTTCCCAATATACCCAGCATCCCTCCTCAGCACATGTCCAAACCAACACAATCTTGCCTCTCTGGCTTTATCTCCAAACCGTCCAACCTCAGCTGACCCTCTAATATACTGATTCCCAATCCTGTCCATCCTCATCACACCCAGTGCAAATCATAACATCTTTAACTCTGCCACATCCAGCTCTGACTCCTGCCTTTTTGTCAGTGCCACTGATTCCAATCCATATAACATAGCTGGTCTCACTACCCTCTTGGAGACTCTTACTGGTACCCACCTGTCACAAAGCACTCCTGACACTCTTCTCCACCCATTTCACCATGTCTTTACTCTCTTCTTCACCTCTCTTCCACACTCACCATTACTCTGAACTGTTGATCCCAAGTACTTAAACTCATCCACCTTTCCCAGCTCTACTCCCTGCAACCTCACCATTCCTCTATCCTCCCTCTCATTTACACACATATATTCTGTCTTAGTCCTGCTGACCTTCATTCCTCTCCTCTCTAGAGCATATCTCCACCTCTCCAGGGTCTCCTCAACCCTGTCCCTACTCTCACTAGAGATCACAATGTCATCTGCAAACATCATAGTCCACGGGGCCTCCTGTCTAATCTCGTCTGTCAACCTGTCCATCACCACTGCAAATAAGGGCTCAGAGCTGATCCTTAATGTAATCTCATGTCCACCTTAAATGCATCTGTCACTCCCACCGCAGACCTCACCACTGTCACACTACCCGCGTACATATCCTGTACCACTCTTACATACTTCTCTGCCACTCCCGGCTTCTTCATACAATACCACAACTCCTGTCTAGGCACCCTGTCATATATTTTCTCTAAGTCCACAAAGACACAATGCAACTCCTTCTGATCTTCCCTACATTTCTCCATCAACACTCTCAGAGCAAACATCACATCTGTAGTGCTCTTTCCCGGCATGAAACTATACTGCTGATCACTAATCATCACCTTCCCTTCTTAACCTAGCTTCCACTACTTTTTCCCATAATGTCAACCTGTGGCCGATCAGTTTTATCCCTCTGTAGTTACTACAGCTCTGCACATCACCCTTATTCTTAAAGATGGGTACCAACACACTTTTTCTCCACTTCTCAGAAATCCTCTGATTTTCCAAGATTTCATTAAACAATCTGGTTAAAAACTCCACTGCCATTTCTTCTAAGCATCTCCATGCTTCCACTGGTATATCATCTGGACCAACAGCCTTTCATTTCTTCATTCTCTTCTTAGGTGTCTTTACTTCCTCCTCGCTAATCTGTTTCACTTACTGATTCACTATCCTCACATCATCCAACCTTCTCTCTCTCTCATTCTCTTCATTCATCAGCCCCTCAAAGTACTCTTTCCATCTGCTCAAGACACTCTCCTTGCTTGTGAGTACATTTCCCTCACTATCCTTTATCACCCTTAAACTGATGCTCAGATAAAAATGTACTCTGTGGAGTACAAAGAGTATGTCTGGCTACTCCCTTGCTGGGGCAGCTTGGTGCATTTAGTGTTTAGGAGCTAGTGGGGAGCAGTGATGGCTGTGCTGTATAAAGGTATCGTTAGTTAGACTTACAGTCGTTAGATGCATATTCGCTTCTTTTCATTACTTTATTAATGTTTTGGATTACTCAGTTAATACATGTAGTGATGATTATGTGGTCTGTATCACACTGATTTAATGGGGTTTTAGAAAAGAATATATATAGTTAATAAGGGTTAATGAGGGAGGGAATGTTTTATTTAATTATGTACTGACAACGTTTTTCACAGATTATATTTTCTAGTAAAGCATGGTGGATGTCAAGGCTTTCAATGATTGATAGACAAGTATCATAGCCCAAGCAGGAGCATTATTTAAGGAGGTGACTATTCCAGGAGCAATACCAGCAACATCGATAGTGCCTTTAGCAGCAGTTGAGATGCAACCAGAAGGGGAATACATTGGAGAAGTTCAAGGAAGAGAACGGCTAACAAAGGAGAGGAGAGGAGAGCCAATAATTGGTTAGAGGAGTTTGGCTATGGGAGCATCCAAAGGACATAGTGTCATCTGAGTCAGCTGCACCATTTCCACAGTTGCCTGCATGTAATTCTTTAGTTATAGTGGATGATGGCATGGAGGATTTGAGTATTGGTTCAGTAGAAGGGCTGGCAGAGTTTTTGCAAGTTTTAAGTGATACTGATAAGTTGAGGTTACAAGAATTGTTAGTTGATGGGGAATAGTCCTAAGTATGGGGATAATGGCATAGGAGGTATCTTGGCAGATCCATAGGAGGGATGCATAGGGGAAAGGCAGGTAGTCTTACATCAGGTTGTCTTAGGGTTGAGCCCACTAAAATTGTTTAATTCACCTAGTGAAAATTTAATTATGGATATCGTGGATAGACATTTTTTTTTTTTTTTGGTTTCAGGGTTGGATTTATTGTTGATGTCACATATTCCATTAATAATAAAAAAGAAGCTCTAACACAGGGAATATGTGGATAGTTTTGGTGTTGATGGGGCGCAGAGGTTAATGGAAGCAGAGTTGCCAGGAGCTAAAGATTTGGCTGCAGCATTAGTGGAACCAGGGAAGAGGAGGGTAGGGAGGTGTAAAGTGAGAATGTGGGACAATTGTGTCCTTTGTTTTGTTTATAAGATGGCTGTTGTACTAAAGAAAGATCCATTGCAATGTTTACCATTCTTAGCTTATTTTCTTATGATTAGAGAAGCTCAGCATTTGCTTAGAGATAACAAATAGTTATGATATGACCAGTGTTTTAGAAAACTCAAGGCAGTGGATAAGTCCATTAGTTGAGTTTCATCATACAAATAAGTGGCTTAGCACCATGGAGGATAAGATGAGGAGTCAAACTCATGCTGTTTCAAGGGAAACAAGCAAATAATGACATTTGTTGGGCTTTTACTGTAAATAAACATATATGGCTTTATTGTCATTTCACTCATTGCTGCTCCATATGTTTGTGTGGGGGGTCTCGTGGGGCAACTTCATGATGGAGGAAGGACAATCCAGCTCCTCCTATACAGCAGGACAATGTCTGTCAGGATGCTACAGGAATAATGAGTCCCAGAGGCAGGGGGAATTTTTGTGTTTCATCAGGTCAGTTGTCCTTTTGTGGGTTTTCTGGTAGACTGCCAGCTGCATTTCCCCCATTAAGGTTGTATTGTCAGCCTTGCTGAATGTGTCTTTTGATGATGCCCATGGGGTGTGCTATTGCTTGCCCAATGTTTGAGAAAAGTAGTTTGGCTTCAGACTTGATTTTGCAATAAAGATCTCCTGGGTATCGAACAGTGCATTACCTGGATGAATTTTTGAAATGAAGGGGATGCAATCATTTGTTGATTTGTGTGCAGAGTTAGCTGTGCTGTAGGCATTTAGCAAAGCAGAATGGCTAAGCAAAAGGTTAAACTTTTTCTGCTTGGATATAGATGCAGAGCAGGATTTATTTTGCTTGCTGGATGGCAAGGTTACTAAACTGAGGGAGAATTTGGTCTTATATGACATAAAGGACAAGGTGAGGGTTAAAGAAATCATGAAGTTGATGGGTTTGATTAATTTTCTGTGTTGGTCAGTTTTGCCATGTAGGACATTTAATCATTTTTAGCAGATTTGTTGTGGGGAAGGAAGAGCAAGCTTTATTGGATTAGGGTATCTAGCAGAGTGAAGCAAAATATTCATGTGTGGTTACTGTTTTTGGAAGAATTTAATGTCATTTTTTCAGCAGAAAGAGTGGACATCGTTGGATCAGTTACATTTATATACATATACACTGGGGAACAGTGGTATTTCAGCAGTCATTCAGAAGCAATGATTGGCAATTCAAGAACTATTAGAATGGCTTACATATTGGAAGAAGGACATGGCACTTTATAGAGTTGATGTCAACTTATGCAGCACTGGTCATATGACAGGAGGAATTCAAGGATAGAAAACTGTTTCTTTCATTCAGATATTGAAGCAGATCTACAGGTTTTGATCAGGAAGTCGGCTAGGTGAGAGTTGATTCAGTTGGTTCTGAGGAAGTTGGTATTATTGATTCTAAGAGTCAGCCTATAATTTTCAGCTTAGCATGTACCAGGAATGTTGAATACAGTTGCTGATAGTCTGTCTCATTTCAGTTCAACAGGTTTCATTGGATGGCACTAGAAGCAGAGTCAGTCACTGTGGCATTTCCAGAGGAGGTTTGGAACTTTGGTAGGTTGTTGCCAACTAATCAGTGACTACACTGGTTCAGGGCTAGAAGAAGATCTTTACAGTTTGGCAGTGTAAGCATTAATACATTTACACAGTGGTTTTCTACTGTAAAATGGAATTGGGCTGTAAGGCTAATGTACAAGCATTTGGTTAATAGATGGGAGATGGGTAAGGTGGTGTGTACATTCAGAGTACATATGGCAGTACTGAATGTAAGGGCAAAGTTGATGGGTTTAGCTGACCTTACCAAACATTAGGGAGTGTTATGGATATTAAAAAGTTGAGAAAGAGTACAGAAGTTTAATTATGATAAGTAGTTACCATTATATAGGTAGGTGTCTTTTAAGAATTTTATTGTCTAGTTTACAAGTTGTGGTATCTAAAGTTAGTGAGCATGTTGTAATCAGTTTTGTCAGTATTTATGCATGTTGGTGCATTCCATGTAAGTGAATTGTTGGGTAATCTTTATTGGAGGGATTTTTACATCACGAATGAGACAGTATTAGTTTGGGTGAATTGATCAAAAGGGGATCAGCAGGGTCAGAGTGAGCAATGAGTGTTGTATCCCACTTTGGAGAGGTTGCTGTGTATGGTTGCATGGGTTAAGTGATGGAAGAATATGGTATTGGTGGGAGAGTGTCACTTCACTTTTCAGAAGTTAAATGCTGATATTGTTTCAGTAGGTCAGTTTGTAATGGTCACGAGAAGGGCATTGTTAAGTCAAAGTTTGAATGGAGATGATTTTATAGCTCACTCTTTCAGAATTCTTATAATCTAGCTTTAGAGGGTAGACCATTTGTGGTAATAGAGTCAACTGGGAGGTGGTTTTTAGATGCATCTTTATCTTATACTCATTAGTTTATTGTTCAGATTTGCAGTTGTCATTTCATTGCTTTTCAGAACACAGTAAGATTATCATCCTTGCCAATTCTTTTGTGTACTGAGCAGAGAGGCATGCAGAGAACAAAACATATGACAACCTGTTAGTCTTTTACCCATTGAAATGGGGAGTTGTTTGGTGTAGTTGTAGAGGAATGCTTTGGATGCAGTTGTTTGGTAAGATAAATTGTTTATATTTGGAGCAGGGTAATATTAAGTTAGTCCTTATTCATTTAGGGGATAATGATTTTTGTTTGGTGCTAAAAAGAAGTTTGCTATGGGAGATTATGCATGAATTTTGTGTTGTTTAGGCAAAGGTTTCTGAATGTAGTGGTTGGTTGGAAATGTTGCTAGTTTGGAGGCAAGCTGAATATTTTAAAGTTTTAAAGCTTTGGAAGTATCTTGGAATGTTCTCAATTATAGAGTAGTGAGAGTGGTTAGTTTTTTAGATGTTAAGCTATTACCTCATGAGGAGTTAGGGGATATGGGTCCCTTATAGCACAGGGCAGATGAGGTACATTTGAGTGAGGTTGGCCTTGTTTTATTTAATTTGAATATCAGTTTATCAGTGAAGGATGTGTTGCAGATTAGCTGCCGAAGGGTTGCTAGGAGAAAAGCAGGCAGACTGTGTCTCAGGCTGGTGGGCAGTGGTAGAGGGGTCTGGTTTTAGTAAGGACTCATGTATCCCCCCTTTCTTTATGGTTGTTTAGAATGCAGGTTTGAATGGGTGATGGCATACTTCTCTGGTTGAAATGCTTGTTTCAGTGAGTGGATTGGGATAACGTTGCATGTGCAGTAATATTTACTGGTGAGAGGCTTTATGTTGCAACAATGGTTTATTTTTTTTCATGTTGATAATTTATATGGTAATACAAATATTGCTTAAGTTCAAATGCTGTTGTTTAATGTTCAATACATGGTCTCACTAGCTATGATGTTTGGTTAATTGTCTTGGGCAGGGGTGTATGTACAAATGCATTTTAATGTCTTCTACCTATTTCCTCAATGTAGCCATGAAGCCATGACTACTTTTTTTTCATTTCTGTGGTATTTCTGACTATTGTAGTTACTAACTTGGTAAACGAGGTCTGAACAGTTTTTCTTTTCTTTGTGGTCCTAACTACGCCTCATATTGCATTAATGCTGTTATGCCATAGCATAGATAGCCTGGTCATCTTAGAAGTATGCAAGTAAATCAAAGCTTTTTAATACCTCATTACTGACAATGGATCTATCTAACAAGTACCTTATATAATCTCTTAATCATGTGTTGTTTATCATAGGCCATGTGGCTTTAAAATGGCTAATAGTTTATAACATGTCTGAAGCTCATCAGCTTGCATGTCCACTATAAATGTAAGATTGTGTCCCAACAAAATATATTTACTTATAGAAGATGATGGATGGAGGTGTAAGACTCTTCAATTTCTCCCCTGCTAGCAGAGGGCCTGAAGTTATATGACAGGAAATCCTGGAGTGTAGTCCATCTGTCAGACATCCACCAAGAATGATGAATGTCTTCATTTATCAAGTACTTGTAGGTCTGCTTGTGATACTAAGCTTTTCATCCCTAATCGATAATGAAAACTGTTCCCTCAGACAATTATCAAAACTATTCCCTCAGACTACTATTATTAAGGATTACAGTAATGTGCCTGCATCCGCTGTCTGCAATGAAATAAGCCAAATCTGATTAAAAAAATTCTAAAGATTCCCCCCCCCCCCACACATTTTTGTTTCAAATCATGTAGAATGCAAGGATCACATACTGTGTTCTGCTTTCATTTCATAAACAGGTTCATAATTCCAGTCTCATTCCTATAATGACATATTATTCAGACTGCTTGTGATGCATACCTTTCAACTTTTTGGGGTTCAAATGAAGGATTGCCACGATTCCAGAGTGGCACCCATTCATTTCCGATTTTTTTAAAATGTTTGCGCTGTTAGAGCTGACATCATCACGTGCGTGATGACATCAGCTCCATCAGGCCCACCAGCCTGTCAGAATTGAGCTCAAGGAGCTCATTCATTTCCGGCTGGCCTGGCTGTTCAAATGTGAGTGGGAACAGCAACAAACGGTTGCTGTTACAGCACTATGGATCATTACTGGACAAACTCTGCAGCAGAATAAAGACTTCACAGAAGTGCATGTGTCTGTGTGTGTGTGTGTGTGTGTGTGTGTGTGTGTGTGTGTGTGTGTGTGTGTGTGTGTGTGTGTGTGTGTGTGTGTGAAAATGCCACCCATGTAATACACCTGGTGGCTAGAGTTACTCAAGCTCAAACCCTGTACCTTGGGTAAATGGTAAAAAGAGCCTAAAGTTACTAGCCACCACCACTTTTTGTGCTAAGAGTTGAGAGCTATGGTGAGAAGTGAGAACTGAATTTGTATTCTCCCATTACTGGCTTTGTTTGTCCAGGTTTTTTGTGCTATGAGGATGAGAGCTATTGGCTTTGTTTGTCTAGTTTTTTTACGCTAAGAGGTTGAGAGCTGTGGTGAGAAGTGAGAAATGAATTCACTAAATTATAGCCATTAAGATTCAGTCTTCCTATTCTTTAGGAAGCTGCTGGTTTGGTATAGTGGTATGTTGCCCTGACTGTAGTGCATAGGGTCCTAGGTTCAATATTTGCTAGTGAAATGCATGGTGGTAACACATTTTATTCTAGAAACTTGGCAAAAGTATACAAGCAATGTTTAAAATGTGGTCCTGGTAAGTCCCTAGCCACCACCACTTGTGAGCTTTGTCCAGGCATTTTGTGCTAAGAGTTGAGAGCTATGGTGAGAAGTGAGAACTGAATTTGTATTCTCCCATTATTGGCTTTGTTTGTCCAGTTTTCTTGTGCTAAGAGGTTGAGAGCTGAGGTGAGAAGTGAGAAATTTATTCACTAAATGATAGCCATTAAGTTTTAGTTGTTTTGTTTTTCAGGAAGCTGCTGGTTTGGCATAGTGGTATGTTGCTCTGACTCTAGTGCATAGGGTCCTGCGTTCAAGACTTGCTAGTGAAATGCATGGTGATAACATATTTTATTCTAGCAACTTTACAAAATTATACAAACAATGTTTAAAATGTGTTCCTGGGAAGTCCCTTGCCACCACCACTTGTGAGCTTTGTCCAGGTTTTTTGTGCTAAGAGTTGAGAGCTATGGTGAGAAATGAGATCTGAATTTGTATTCCACCATTTTTGGCTTTGTTTTCCAGGTTTTTTGTACTAAGAGGTTGAGAGCTATGGTGAGAAGTGAGAACTGAATTTCTATTCCCACATTATTGGCTTTGTTTGCCCATGTTTTTGTGCTAAGAGGTTAAGAGCTATTGGCTTTGTTTGTCCAGGTTTGTTATGCTAAGAGGTTGAGAGCTGTAGTGAGAAGTGAGAAACAAATTCACTAAATGATAGCCATTAGGTTTCAGTCTTCCCATTTTTCAGGAAGCTGCTGATTTGGTATAGTGGTATGTTGCTCTGACCTAGAGCATAGGGTCCTGGGTTCAAGACTTGCTAGTGAAATGCATGGTGGTAACACAACATTGTATTCTAGCAACTCTACAAAATTATACAAACAATGTTTAAAAATTGTCCCTGGTAAGTCCCTAGCCACTACCACCTGTGAGCTTTGTCCAGGTTTCTTGTGCTAAGAGTTGAGAGCTATGGTGAGAAGTGGGAACTGAATTTGTATTCCCCCATTATTGGCTTTGTCCAGGTTTTTTTCTGCTAAGAGGTTGAGAGCTATGGTGAAAAGTGAGAAATGAATCTGCTCTGAGTTACAGCACAATGGCAGTAAATATACAGACCCAACTGATATTGCCAACATCCTGGCAGATAGGTTCAGTGCTAACTTTACCCCCCTCTCACCCCCTAAAGAGCCCATTTCTATACCAGAAGAATGCAAAGTTCCTGTAATCACGGCTGCACAGGTAAAAAACACATTCTCCAAAGCCAAGAACACAGCATCCATGGGACCAGACAACATCCCAGGCTGCATTCTACATGAACTACAGAACGAAATGGCACCCCACCTAAGTACCATGTTCAATCATAGCTTCATCTCAGGCTTTGTGCCTGCTGAATGGTGCACAGTGATGGTTATCCCACTTCACAAGGGGGGAGCCACCATGGATCCTGGGAACTACCACCCCATTAGCCTGACAAGCCTGGTCTGCAAGGCCATGGAAAGTATCATCATGGAACTTATAAACAAAGACATTGATAATCTCCAAACTCTGGAATCCACCCAGTTCGGGTTTGTAAAAGGTAGATCATGTCTCCTAAACCTGATAGACTTCTTTGAAGCAGTTACCAAAGCCGTAGACAAGGGTAAGGTGGTTCACACAGCCTATCTAGATCTTGCCAAGGCTGTCAACACCATTCCCCAACTCTGGAATTATAGATAAACTCACTAAACTAGGTATAAATCCCTATGTCACAAGATGGGTTGCCAACTGGCTCACTGACAGAACCCACACTGTGAAAGTAGCAGACTTCAAATCTGACTTCAGACCAGTGACACATGGAGTACCACAGGGTTCAGTCCTGGGTCCTCTCTTGTTTTGTATCTACTTCTCTGAAGTGCAGGCTAACACAGAAGGTCTTTGGCTAATGAAGTTCACAGATGTCTGCAAACTAGGAGCCATAATCGAAACTCCTAACTATGTGGACATCCTACAAAAGAGCCTCACTAAGATAGATGCCTGGTGTCAAAGCCATGGCCTCAAGCTCAATGCCAAAAAGTGCATTGTTATCCCTTTTGGTAAAAACTCTGTACCCATAAAATACAACATAGGCGGTAGTACACTTAACACCGAAAGTGTAATAAGAGACCTTGGGACACAGTTGGGCAGTAGTCTCGCCTTTGATAATCACATCGTCACAGTAGTCAGGAAATCCTTCTATGTGGCACACCTCATCACAAAAGGTTTCTCATCCAGAAAAAAAGGGGTCATTGTTCCCCTCTACTCATCACTCATTAGACCCATTATAGAGTACAATGCCCCTTTTGGTATGTACCTCACAAGACATTTACAACAACTGGAAAGGCCACAGAAATACCTCACGAAGAGGATTACTAGCCTCAAACAGACGCTCTGCGCAGACCATCTCAAAAAACTCCAGCTTTACTCCATCACATATCGCCTACTCAGAGGTGATCTCTGCCTAACATACAAAGCTATGTCAAACCCAGAGCTGTTGGAGATGCTCCACTTAAAGAAATCCCAATCCCTCCAAGCTACACGCTCTAGGGACCTAAACCTTGTCACCACAATAAACAGAACACGCCGGAGGGTTAGATTTCTGTCCCAGAGACTTCCCATACTCTGGAATAAACTACCTATCTATATCAAACAAAGCTCCTCATTAGCACTCTTCAAGAACAATCTTGATGATTGGATGGGAAATAAGAAATTCACCCTGGGGATCATCTCTGTGGCTCTGCTTGACAGTGGCACAGGAAAATAATTTTCTTGGGTGGCAAAAACCAGGGCACCTTTTTGGCTGGGCTTGTATAGGCCCCAGGGCTGGTAGACTAGTACCTGCCTATGAACCTATGAACCTATGAAGTGCATAGTTATTCCCTTTGGAAATAATAAAGTACCCACAAACTACCACATAGGTGGTAGTCCCCTAAATACGGAAAATGTAATAAGGGATCTGGGGACCCAAGTAGATAGTAATCTCTCCTTCGATAATCACATTGCCACAGTGGTTAGAAAATCCTTATATGTGGCCCACTTAATCACAAAAGGGTTTGCATCCAGCTCAAAAGAGGTCATTGTGCCCCTCTACTCATCACTCATCAGACCCATCATAGAGTACAATGACCCATTTGGGATGTACCTTACAAGACACCTGCAACAGCTGGAAAGACCACAGAAGTACCTCACCAAGAGGATCACTGGCCTCAAACAAATGCCCTATGAAGCTTGACTGAAGAAACTCCAGCTGTACTCGGTTGCATACCGCCTGCTCAGAGGTGATCTCTGCCTAACATACAAGGCCATGTCCAGCCCAGAATTGATGGACATGCTCCACCTAAAGAAAACCTTATCCCCTCAAGCCACATGCTCTAGGGATCTAAACCTCACCACAACAATGAATAGGATGTGCTGGAGGGATAGATTCCTGTCCCAGAGACTTCCCATGCTTTGGAACAAGATTCCAATCCACATTAGGCAGAGCTCCTCCCTAGCACTCTTCAAGAGAAACTTTGATGACTGGATGGGAAACAGAAAGTTTACCACAGGGATCACTTCAGTGGCTTGGCTGGACAGAGGCACATGAAACTAATTTAAGGGGACTGCGAAAGACAACACATTCTGGCAGATAGCCTAGTACCTACCTATGAAACTATGAACTAAATGATAGCCATTAAGTTTCAGTATTCCTATTTTTCAGGAAGCTGCTAATTTGACATAGTGGTATGTTTCTCTGACTGCAGTGCATAGGGTCCTGGGTTCAAGACTTGTCCGTGAAATGCATGGTGGTAACACAACATTTTATTCTAGCAACTTTACAGAATTATGCAAGCAATGTTTAAAATATGTCCCTGGTTTTTGATCTTTTGCCCCCCCCCCAAAAAAAAAATTAAATTGAAAATAAGTACGAGAAGCTGTGCAAGATGTCTATGGATTACACTACTGTCATTCTATTTATAGTGTGGGTGTGGAAGTAGACTTTTATGATGGAAATGTTCCGAATTGGGCAGTTTTGTCATTATTGGTTCATGCCTTTTGTTTCATTGCCTACAGTACAGCCTACTGGAAAAATGTTCAAACAATAAATTTAAAATTTGCTCTGTCTAACAAGTGTGCTGTATTATACAAGGAATATAATTTAATAAAGTCAGGAAGGTATATCAAAGAAAATAACACATGTATGTTTCTTATTTTGTGTGCAAGGAGCCAATGATTTGAAAACAGCCCAAAGATAATCTTTATCTACCACTGGCCAGATGCATTTTCTTTGGGTGTTGTGTGGGTTTCAATGCTGTTTCAATGAATGTGAGTTTCAAGGGAAGAGAAGTTTTAATGCCAAGTCCAGTTTCATTGTGAGACAGTATTGCTTTGTTTAACAGATGTCTATTACTGTTAATACATTGTTGTGCTGTAAAATGTAAAAATAAAATCCAAATAATCATTGTAGAAGTAAAGCAGTATGCACACATTAGTATTTATGGTAAATGGGGTGAAATAGCCAGGTTATGGGCCATTGGAATGGCTTCGGGGGGACTCTGGTGCCATATTTTGGTTGTCTGTCTTCAGTTTGCATTTGAAAGTTAGTATCCCACAACTCCATTGGAGTGGGTGGGGTTGCGTAATTATGTATGCAAATTAGATGTTAATCAGCATACATATTTTTACCTGTTTTTCAAAGGCCTTGTTCAGATTTTTGATGTTTCCAGGTTGAGAGGTATGTTGTGATGGAGATAATGAATCAATTTCTTGGTAAAAATGTATGTGAAGACTGCATAATGGGAGTATATATTAATCATGTGACAGAAGAACCAAAGCAAGGGAATACAGTCAATACAAAAAAATAATACTATAAAGTATTGCATACCAGCTACAGATCAGTAGTCTTTGTACATATCATACTGCAAATTAAAGAAGCTGCATATGTAGTCCTCTGTACCAAAAGAAAGGTAAAAACATGCTATTACACCTCACCCAGGAAAATGAATTTTTCACTTAAAAAACCTTGGTAAGATAACTGTTCTATAGGCCCTTCTCTGATGGATGTTTCTAAAAAGTCATCCATTTTCAGATATAAAAAAATAATTTCCAGGAAAAGATCACCATGGAACACTTTACCAGTGCTACTAATGACAATCAGTAGTAAAACAACAAAAGAAAATTAATAACAAAAAACAACAACATAATAATAATAATAATATCATAACAATACAGATAGGAAGTCAGCTGTTACTATAATTGCAATTATTATATAGTTGTTCTTTATTTTTAATTTGGTAACTATATTAAATTTCAAGGCACCAAAGAAATCCATTTGCCATGACATCCACACTACTACCTTTTTCATTGTAATACTTACAATAATGCAAACCGCTTCTATGCAGAAGGGTCTTTTAATTCACATGCTCCAGAAATAATCGTTGATGGACCAGTTAAAAATAATTCTTTCCTCAGATAGTATGAGGGTGCTATTCACACATCAATAGTATTGTTCTGACTATGACTGTTAGGTAATATTTGCATTCAGTGAGTGGATGTCTTTTTTCCTGCCATCGCAGGTGGTACTGTATTCATACTTCAGTAGCATTAGCTTGATTTTGAGTGCCATACGATACTTGCAGTTGCTTTGAGGGTGAATAGCATGCATGCTCTTTTATTGGTAGTGAGGACATACAGCCTTTTTATGACAGATGACAGTATAAATCTTGTCATGGTTCTTTGGCTGTTCTGCTTTAAATAGTACAATGTTGCACTTCAGGCTCCCCCCAAAAATGCTGGCTTCATCTTTTTAGCTCCTGACCATGTGTTCAGTGCTATATCCTCATTACCCCAATTGTTACTGTCTTGAATGGTAGGTGGAAGGATAATGGTGATGGAAGTCATTATATTGTTGCTCACAGAGCAGCTTTTGTTTCATGCATCTATCACCTCCCTGCATGCTCTGCTATGCATTACACTGGTCCCTCCATACACATTGCATTACACATGCTTCTGAAGCAGGATAATAAACAGGCATGCTGGGAGTTAGTCCTTGTTACACCTCTGGTATTCTTAATGGACAGAAAGATCAAAAAGGTTCAACTACTTTCCCTTCAGTATAAAAAATAATCCCACTGGCTACTCTGACTTCTATCCCCTGATAAGACCGCCGTAATTCAGGATGGTAGTTGAACCTGGGCCTCAAGTAACAGATGCCCTGCTCAGTGCCATTAGGCTAGCTATATTCAAATGCAATTTTAATGTTAAAATGATGAAACTGTTAGCAATTAATTTCCTTAGAAAGAGAAACAATGCATGCTGATATCAATGCCCGTACCTAGTTCTTGCATCCTCTCCATCTAAGACATCAGAAAACTGTTGCATCATTTGCTTTGCAGTCATAAACCTGAAATAATGAAACCACTGGCACAGTGGGCCAGCAGGTAGAGCTGTCACCTCACAGTGATGTTCTCTGCTTTAGGGCTTCACTTTGGTGCCTTCTATACAGAGTCTCCATGGCATCCCTGTTTTTGTGTGGATTTACTGTGGGTTCTCAAGTTTCCTCCCACATTCAAAGACATGCAATAGGTAGATCGGGCAATTCTAATTAGCCATAGGAATGAGTGTGTATGTATGCATGCATGTGCAATATGGTGGAAGAACAGCTGAGGCAGTTCTAGCCACCCAGGGGTATGAACATTGGCTCTAGATGATTATTACTGCTGAAGTGATACCCTGACCCCATATGAAAAAATGGGATAAAGGGGATGTGGATGGATGGATAGACAGACACCAAGATGGAAAAGAACTGCCCCCATTCCAAAATATATATGTATGTGTCCATTTAGTTCAGCAGATGGGATTAGTGATAGTACAGGCTAGTATCTTCCTTAAATGGCTGCATCCCTGTTCCTCACTTAACCCTCACATAGATACAAATAAATCCTGCCCCTGAAACACCTTATAATTAAAATGTATCTTCTTCCTTTAAGGACTCACAACAATTTTGTTTTTGATTAATTAAACTATTAGAATAATAATTAAGTACACAGAAAGCTATTGTTACTGCTAGAAACTGAATACTTTAATTGCATGATGGCTGCATTGCTTGGTCTGTTTAATGGCAGCATTTAATAGGTTCATAAGTTCATAGATGTGTACTAGGCTAATAACTGCTAGTGCCTTCTTGAGCACAGCCAAGTATTTCAAATCTCTGACAAGTGCTTGTGGCCTTGCTATGAGTAAGCAGGGGGTTGGGAAATTAATCATTTATTAGCAAAGGATTGAGAGACGAACCATGATTTTTTTCTCAAAAGGAGCTGCTAAATATTAAACACACTGGAAACAATTCACTCTTAATATAAAGCAGTTTACTTCCTGTCATAATATGTATAACAAATAACTGCAAGGATTTAATTATATGTAGTGTTTTTAATTCCTAGGTAAAATGGATGGTAGGTAGTATTAAGTACCTTGCAAACAAAGTCATATGTATATGGTTAAATCCCGCATCTCACCTGCTACCTCTTTGATCAATAATCAAATGAAATCTATTTATTCCTAAGATTTTGTGCAATCCTGATGGACTCTAACACCAGTGTACATGTGTAACAACTCTCTGAGACAAATCATCCATTAGTCTGCTTGATATTCCAGACCACTTGCACTGTAGATGTAATAAAGTGTTAAACACTTTCTTGGTACATGTTAAATACTAGTACTTTTTAGCAAAGGTTATTATTGTATTTATTTTTGTTTGCTAACAGTGTGAGTGAACTGTCCCAGGGATACTTTTCAGTTATGGCCCAGGCCAAAGTGGCAAAGGCAATACAGTGAATACATAGAAAAGAAAGCATTACAAAGAAAGTATCAGCAATGTACTAAAGCAGCATTGGTAATCTGACCATCAGCAACGTATAACCAAAATGAAATACTTCTGAAAAACCAAAGGCCACAAAAAACTACAGTCAGCATTCAGAATTATTATATTTTCTAACCCTGTTCCTAAAGTCAATCACTTTAGAATGTTTCATGTATGAAACATTTGCTCATTGAAAGCCAAACATCCTTAGTATTATTGCGCATGACCCTTGCATACAATCTGTCTATTCTCATAGACTTCTGGTTTACTTTGTCACTATTTTGCTATATTAATACTAGTATGCTCTAATCTGCTGTCATGCTATGAACAGTGCCTTTCTTATTCATTGTCTCATATGGCTCATTCTCTTATTGTGCTACTGATATTACTGCATATAATCCCTCTTTGGGCATTCATTTAACCATAAATACTATATGGATTATTTTTTCTTTTTAAGTTTCTGTATAAATTTGTTTTCATTTATTTCTACATATTGAAAATGTGGAACTTGCATCACACTGTATTTTCCCTTCTAGCTTCTATGTTACTATTTTTCATGTTTGACACATGCATTCATTATGCAATTGTAATACAGTATGAATGTTGCACTGCCAGGTAAGTCCAACCCCTTTCAGGGGATAAAAGTCTTGTATGACTAGTGAGGTAATACTGTCACAGAAGGGATAGCAAATGTTGTATCATACAGTAGATATGACGGTTGTAACTTGTTTCTTCCTGATACTGAGCAAGCAGTAACATCACTTCCTGGAGCAGATCATGTGCTCATTACTTTAATACTACAACTGTTGTTTGCTATACCATTGTTTTGCACCAGATTTCAGAGTAGCTTCAGTAATCTCTTGCCCTCTATCACTTATTTAGAAAAGCTGGCTATAAGATTCTCCTTAGCAAACACCGTGTTGATTCCTACCATACAGGTCCATATCCAGTCTGGTTTCTTGGTATATCAGATCCATGCACTGCCTCTTTGGGAAGTGACCAACACTTTTGAATATCTTCAGGAGTTATTCCTTTATTACTGAAGTCGCAGTCATAAAAGGAAAACCACTGTGGGGCTCAGATGTACTATGTGATGTACTATGTGGATAATTCATTAGCAATCAAATTAATAACGAATGAATTAGAAAATAAGTAAACACGTTCCTGTCCAAACTGTATAAATCCCCTGAGGTGATTGTTAATCTTCCATAGTCACACGTTAAATTTAGAAATTAAGCACGCGTGGGAATGAGTATGAAAAAAGTGAAGACTAGAGCTCTAATGTTTCAAAGTAATGATACATGTACAACATTACATCTTCCACATTGTTTCTGATGCTGGTCTGTCATAGTTTTCTTAGTCTTTTTTTTCAGATGTCAACCACTAAGGAAGAAGATGACAAAATAATTACAAGTGCATGTCACAAACAATGGACACTTCTTAAACTGAGGCTTTAATCTTATTCAGCATCGATTAGATGGCATTTACATTGTCATGTGCTTTCTGAGGAATAAGAACTTCATATCTGCAATGGTTGATATCACTTAATGATTGAAAAATAGTGTGAATCCCACAAATCAGAAACCAATGAAAATCTGACTTATTTTCTGTTAGAGAAAAATACTTTAAAAAGACCAAAAGCATAAGGTTCAGTTCAGGTATCTTTATTCTTGCACAAAGAGACAAACAAATGCAGTTACAGAGTTTGTCTGACTAAAACAGGAAGTGTCACAGTTATTATACCTTTCTTTCAAGACATTGCCCACTACGATTGACGTAGCAGATCACCAGTTCACAATTCTGTTATTTTACAGATATTTCTCATATTTCTAACTGACTCTTCAAAGTTTTAAAAAAGATTTTTCAGTAAACAGGATGGCCTTGATGACCACTGGTCAATTATAACTTTCTTACTATGTGATGTTACAAGTCTAGGTACTATGGCTAATTTAAGCACAATGCAAGTACAGATTTCTGAAGCAGTTTATTGTTCTTTATATCTATCTTGCAGCTTGTGCACTTTTTCATCAACTCGAACAGAGCTTATTGTCTATAATGAATGGATCTACAGAAATTATTATTATTCTCCTTTTAATTTCCTGACCTAGCAGAAAATCATCTGCTTTCCAGTACATTTCCAAGGCATAAACATGTATTTTACTGTGCTAGCAAACTAGGTCAGAGTGCATTTTGCAGTGTCAGAAAGCACAATTTCAGAAAAGCACATTTGCAGTCTCAAATAAAACTAATGCTGTATATAGAATAAAAATGTGTTAATCTTCCCTTATTAGAATAAGCATTGCACACATATGTTAATACATATTTTTCTAACATTTCCCCCCTGTTAATACTTTTTATTCTATTTTCAAAAGCATAAACAGTTTGTTTTCTTCTCCTAACTTTTTCCTTTGATGATTTGCAGCTAAGAGAGTCATTCAGTTTAAACTTATGAAAGTGTTTCCTTTTTCGTCAGTTCTTCAATTTCAGTACTTTGATACAAAGTCTCAGAAACTGACTTGTCTATAAAATCTTTGATTAATTTTTTCATGCAGGGAATTCCACAGCAAATGCATGCTCCTAACAATAGTAATCCCACACAAATGGCAATTAGGATGTTCATTAGGATGGAACCCCACCCCCCAAACAAATTCTAGAAAAAGTCCGTCAGTGGGATTGGGTCTGGCCTGGTCATGTCTGACACTTGTTGGATCACTTCCAAATGGTCATTAATTTCATGCTTATTGTTGGGAATGAATGAACAGCACTCGTCTTTGATTAAAGCACACGTACCACCTCTCGCCACTAGGGTGAAGTCAAGAGCCATGCGGTTTTGAAGCACCACAGTTCTCATTGCATTCAGTTCATCAGTCATTAATTCAAGAGCAGAAAAAGTTGCATTGCTCATGACCTTGAGAAGTTTGGATAGCTTTCTCAGTTCCCAAATTGATTTAACTACACCATATGCAGGGGCTATGCCAGCACAGGATATGATAGTGTCACTCAAGTCCATGTGTGCTAGTTTACTTTTGTCTTTCCCGGAGTTATGGTTCCTCCAGCCTGCTACGATCTGTCCCACTGGATTCTCAGGTTTCTTGATTGGATTTTCAGGTTTCTTTGTGACATCTCTGACATTTCAAATTCTCCCATGAGGCAAAGCTGTAGTGTGTCATATGGCTGGGACCAGGTAACCCAAAAAACAACTGCCAGACCAATTCTCAGGCAACCACTTGTATGCCTTTTTCCCACATATGAAATAACAGTTTTCTACCTTAGTATTGATATACACCTTCCCTGCATGAAACATTTTCTTATCTATAATAGACAGTTCCTTTAAAAGAATAGGATTATGTTGTATATCACTGACAGTTTTATGCAAGGACTCAAAGTATGAGTCATAATCTGCATCACAAATTGTTTCTGTATTTTTAGCATTTTTAGGTTTAATTTAACATTTATAAGAAACAGTCACATTACATCTACTCCAACCTACTTGAATAGTGTCATTCTTAAAAAAGCATACAATTCCTGTTTGTGTAACAGGCAGAAATAATGCAATTTTTTCTCTAGATTTCACAGGTGTAGTCTCAAAAATCAAGTTTTCCCAGGTCTCATTGACCCCTAGGGGGACAGCAGCCATCAATAATCCCCCGTATGCTGTTGGTATAGCTGTGCAAATCCAACAATTTGAAATATTAAAAGTCTCAGCATAAGTGTTAAAGTTCGGATGAAAGTCTATGAGTGTTGAATCATGTTTGTTCAGTCTAGCTGGTGTGGCTGAAGAAAAGAAAGGCCACAGCAAAAGCCACAGCAAAAAGAACATTGTCACTAATGCAGTTATTAAGATGATTATGCAACACTGCTGAATATACTGCTGAAATCGTTCAGTATTTCTATTGTCTCTAGGTCTTGTCGTCATTTTACTGTGTGTTAGCAAAAGTTTTATCAAGTTCAAAGTTTTTGACTAGTTTACAGTGTGTCAAATGAATCCAAGATGAACGTTCTGCAATCTTGACTGCTGGGGGTGTGCTCAGCAGTACTTGATATGGACCTTCCCACTTTGGTGTTGTCCAATTCTTCTTTTTGATTGTCTTTACCCAAACCCAAGTGCCTGGGGCTACTGCTACTTCGGAGGTGTTAGTTTGGTCTTTATCTGAAACAGAATTAAACTGTAAAAGATGTTTGTTATTTAGCATATTCCTCATGTAATCGTCCAATCGGCTTCCTGGTCTGCAGGCATGAGAGGTTTCCACTGAGGTATATAATAAGCTCTTCTGAAAATATTTTCGAAAGGTGTCAATTCTTTTGCATTCGGAACAGTTCTCATGCTCAACAGTGCCAGGGGCAAACAGTACACCCAATTCTTTTGTGTTTCTGCTATAAGCTTCTTAAGCTTATTCTTTAAAACTCCATTGTGCCTCTCTACCAACCCTGCAGATTGAGGGTGATATGCACAGTGATGTTTTAAAAAAATCCCAAAATACTGACTTAGCTGTTGTATAGTTTGGTTAACGAAATGTGTACCATTGTCACTGTAGATCCTTTCCGGTATGCAAAATCTAGGAATAATCTCTTTAACTTGGGTTTTTGCAACAGTGGCTGCATCTGGTTTACTAGTCGGAAAGGCCTCCACCCATTTGGAGAACATATCCACAATGACAAGGCAGTACTTTTTGTTTTCACATTTGTTCAATTCTATGAAATCCGTACAGAGGGTATGAAACAGATATGGTGGTGTAGGGAAACTCCCTTGCTTGGGCTTTAATGCCCCTTGTGCATGATGTTTATTACAAGTGTGACATGGCAAAATGTTTTAGTGTAGTTTGAAAACCCATACGTAGCGAACACCCGATTCACTAACTGTACCATCCCCCCTGTTGAGACATGGCTCTGCCCATGGCTCAACAAAGCTGCATATCTAAATAAATTAGACGATAATATTGGTTTTCCCTCTTTGGAGATGTACAGCCCTACCTTGAGAATTGCTCCTTGTCTTTTCCATTTTTGTTTTTCAGCCTGTGTAGTAAGTGTCTGCATTGTTTTCAACATTTCTAAGTCTAAAATCTCAGAAGGTTGTAATTCTTCGTTCAAAAGAAATGCTTCTGAGGCTGCTTGCTTTGCAGCTGTGTCAGCTCTCGCATTGCCTTTTGAAATCCTATCTTGTTGTTTTGTATGAGCTATGCATTTACAAATAGCTACTTTCTGAGGCAACTGAATAGAATCTAACAAATCTAAAATAAACTGTGCATGGTTAATCGGTTTGCCAGTAGATGTCACCATTCCTCGATTCTTCCACTGTTGTGCAAAAACATGTACAGTAGAAAAAGCATACTGGCTATCTGTAAAAATGTTTACGCTTTTACCCTTTGCTAAGATACATGCCCGTGTCAGGTTAATCAACTCTGCTGCTTGTGCAGATAGGTTATGTGGTAGAGGTTTCGCTTCTACAATCTCAGTATCAGAAACTACTGCATAACCTGTTAGGTTCTGTCCTGTAGGACTCCTTTTGCATGAGCCATCCACGTAATATGTCACCTCGGCATCATTCAAGGGAACATCCGTGAGGTCTTTTCCAGGCAGTGTCTTTTGCTCAACTGCCTGCAGGCAGTTATGGGGTGTGCCATCCACAGGAATTGGGAGAAATGTAGATGGATTCAAAGTAGTACATCATTCAATTGTCATGTGAGGTTGGCTCAGCAATATAGTCATACAAGAAAGATGCCTAGCAGGGGAAAGATATGCTATTTTTTCTTGCAGTAAAATGATTGCGACTGCATGAGGCACTCTCAATGTGAGAGGGTGGAATAGCACTACTGAGGCTGAAGCCTGCACTGCCATTGCAGCTGCAACTACTGCTTGTACACAGTGGGGTAGAGACCACGCCACTGGGTCCAATTGTAATGAATAATAAGCAATGGGGCGTTGTTTGTCCCCATACTGTTGAGTCAATACTGATGTCATATAACCTTGCTTGCAATCTACAGTTTGGAAAAAACGTTTGTGATAATTTGGTAATCCTAAAACAAATGATGATGCTATCAATTGTTTCAGCTTGCAGAAAGTTAATTCTGCTTCTGGTGTCCACTGCATTAAATCTTGTGCTGCCATAGGCTTCTTAAAAATCAGGTTGGTTAAAGGTGCAGATTCCAAAGCATAGTTTGGGATCCAGCTCCGACAAAAATTAGTCGTACCCAGGAAGGACATAATTTCCTTCTTGGTTGTGGGTTTTGGTGCTTGTAAGATCGCCACTTTTCTGTCCTCATCTAGTGTTCTGCCATCTTTGGATATTACATATCCAAGGTATTTCACTTGTTTTCTCCAAAACTGCAATTTATTTTTGCTTACTTTGTGTCCTTCAACTGCTAGGAATTTTAATAATGCTATAGTATCTTCCTTACAATCTTGCTGGGTAGGGGCAGCCAGCAGGATGTCATCAACATAAAGTAAAATTTGACTACCTTTCGGTGGGATAAATCCCGTTAGATTACTTGCCATTTCTTGTGAGAATATTGTTGGACTTTCACTATAACCCTGTGGTAGTCGCGTATATGTATACCGTTTCCCCTGAAATGTAAATGCAAACCAATACTGGCTCTCAGGATGTATCGGTATCGAAAAGAACGCATTGCTGATATCTACCACAGAAAAGTATTTCTGTTGAGGTTTTAAATTATTCAACAAGGTATGTGGATCTGGCACCATAGGTGCTCTTGGTATTACTGTGTAATTTACAGCTTGTAAATCTTATACCATACGCCATTCTCCGTTTGCTTTTCTAACTGGGAAAAAGAGTGTGTTACATGGTGAATCGGGGGATTCCACCAGTATTCCCCTCTTAAGCAAAGCTGCTATGATAGGTTTAATACCTGCCTTTGCATCTTTTCTCAAGGGGTACTGTCTCTTTTGCGGTCTGAATGCTGACTTTGGTGTGATAGTAACTGGCCCTGCTGTGCGAATAAGTCCTACATCTGATTTTCCTGTTGACCAGATAGTTTCTGGTATGTCTAACAAAGCTTTTTCTTCCTCTTCTAATAAGAGGGCTACTCAGCTGACTTTGCTGGACTGCAAGTGTACAGCTGGATGTGTTTGTGCTATCCAGTTCAGTTTCTGTCTTTGTATTCCCTGTTCTGACAGTTCTGATTCTGTCTGTTTTTCCCATTTTGTGACTTTTTCTCCTAGGTCTATCCATTTTAAATCTTCCTCTTTAGTTAAACTAACATGTGGTATTAGATTTGATTTGTAAAGTGAAAAGAACTGCTGGGGTAATGAACAGCTAACTACACTGTTCCCTTTCATGTACCAATACAAATTACACAGTACTAATCTGTTTGCATGATTTTTAAACAATTCTTGTTCATATTCTTTGTCAGGTCCTGGTGTATTACAATAATACAAAGTATAGTGCAACAGGTGTTGTATGTCAATGCAAAGGGAAGGAAACTTACTGATAGCTACATTCATTAACTCTTCAGTTACTGCTCCAGGGTCAGTTGTAACTAAGTCCTGGCTGTACCAGTAAAATGTCTCACCTTCCGTTTGCACAGCAAAAGTATTAGTATGTCGTTGTGCTTCCATATCCTGCATATTTGGAACTACTGCTATGCCTAATAGTTGCAATAGATCTCTGCACAAAAGGTTCACTGGGCATTTTGCAGAAACAATAATTTTGCTTTTCTTGGTTAATCCTGAAACAGGATCTGTTATTGTAATGTTATGGGAGAGAGGCTCCCGATACAGCTGTCCATTAGCTGCTTTTACTAGTATAAAGTCATGTGATTATGAATTTTCTGGTAGTTTGGCGGGGTGTACCAGGGTGCCCCTGAATAGCACAAGAATTTGACTTCCCTCCCTTCTACCAGGAGTGTCACTTCTGGTTTTGTGTCAGCCAAATAGAGCTCTAAGCTCAGTAAGGCTAGGTCTAATATTTCGTTTTCTTCACTATCGGTAGCTTCCTGCACTTCCTCTATTATCACATTCTCTGCTCCTTCTATCACATTCTCATTTATCCTTTCTCTATTATTCCTATCTAGTGATTCCTGACTTTCATATAGTCAGTCCTCACCCTCATCGTTTTTGTCTTCCACTGCTGCCTTCTTATTTTTCCTGCAATCCCTTGCCATGAGTCCTTTTTTCCAGCATTTGAAGCACTCACCTCTTTTCTTTCTCCCTTCAAAGTTCTCTGTTCGCTGATCAGATTCTTTGTTTCCCTGGGCAATCTTTTTGCCCTTTTGTCCGGACTGTACTAAATAAACTTCTCCATCTTCCACAGCAAATACTTGGGCTTTCTTTTTCTTTTTGTTGTTAAAATTCCTCTCGGCATGTCTAGCATATTCAAGCAGTGATTGTAATCTGCTTGTACGATGGTCTACCATGTGTTTAGTAATAAAACTACTTATGGGTGCAATACTGCCTTTCAAAAATGCATTCTTTAACTGCTGCTCATATGGGGAATCTTGTGTCTGATCTTCAGACACTTGCATTGCACAGTGATTGTTAAAACATTCCAATAATCTGGAAAAATATCTATCAACAGTTTCACTTTCTTGTTGGATGCAGTGATTAATGCAAGTCCAGTTTGCCCTAGGTTTCCATTTCTCAGAAATTCGGTCTGTCAGACCTTTCACTCTGTTGTCTAATTCTGCACTGCTATGTGGGAGGGGCCTAAGTGCAGTGTCACGGGGATTCCAGTTGCCACTGATCATGTGCCAATCTGGACCTACTATTTGTCTGACTACTTTTTCTACTTCCTCTCCATTTAAGTGATAACTTAATCTCATGCCCTGTAAGTCTTCTAAGAACTTTCTAAAATTAACTTTTGGATGGGGGATTCCCTCTGTGGCTTTCCGGACGTCCTCCGGTGTCCACGGTCTGTATACTAAGAGAATTGGGTTCTGCCCTTCTTGTCCTGCCTGAGGATTTGGTACTTCTATGTGTGAGCATATCTCTTCTTCACTCATAGCCCATGAATTTCCATTCATTTGATATAATTCAATATCCCCTTTTAAATTACATGTTCGAGACCTGGTCTCGATAGGATCTCTAACAAACGGTAGTGGTTTTATAGGAACAACTGGGTATCGTGGAGGTGGGTCAGTTTGCTCTTTTGCTTCATATTCCGGTAAGGGAACTGGTAAGGGAACTGGAACCGGAGTGGGCAGAGGAGCCGATGCTATAACCAAGTTATTATCCTCTTTGTCTAGAAACATTGCTTTTGAATTTTTATTCTTTTGTTCTCTTCGGTTTGCTTCCTCAATCCACCTGTGTGCCTGAGGAACTCCTAGTTTACACTGTTTTTTAACCCGACCTTTAGAATCGGTTTTTAACTGTCTAATAAGTTTGATAAGCGAGGGTCTTTCTAGTTTCCCATCAAATTCATATTTATTAAACCATTTAGTATAATATTTAACATTATCAGCGCGCTGTGATTGCATATATTTTGCGTCTTCGGTTAATGGTGGGCTTTGGGGTCTTTTTGTTTTTGTGCACGTATTACCCATTTTGTTCTAACCTTTTTTAAATGTTACGTAACCCTTTTGTTTTTAATGTGGTACCACCAAGTGTTTACAGTCTCTTCAGACTAACTGCCTACTTATTCTTTTTCCCTGATCTATGACAAGATAGCAATATTTCTGTCCCTGAATTAAAAATTCTTACAGAACAAATACAATCAAGTCCCTGATCTAAAACAGAAAAAAGTAGATTCACCTTACCTGAGTCTCAGCGATTGGTCACTCACTGTTCAAATGGAACCTGCCTTCAGTCGTAGATCAGAAAAGTGGCTGGCCTCTTTTGCACGACAATTCAGTCGGAGGTCTTTCAATGAAGAAGATCCGATGTGGTATCTTCCCTGTGCAGTTTCATGCCACCTGGCCCATCTGATCCCAGGCTAAACGAGGGTTTCTGGCTCCAAAGGACCAAAAAATGTTAGAGAAAAATACTTTAAAAAGACCAAAAGCATAAGGTTTAGTTCAGGTATCTTTATTCTTGCGCAAGGAGACAAAAAATGCAGTTACAGAATTTGTCTGACTAAAACAGGAAGTGTCACAGTTATTATACCTTTCTTTCAAGACATTGCCCACTACGACTGACGTAGCAGATCACCAGTTCACAATTCTGTTACTTTACAGATGTTTCTCACATTTCTAGCTGACTCTTCAAAGTTTAAAAAAGATTTTTCAGTAAACAGGATGGCCTTGATGACCACTGGTCAGTTAAAACATTTTTGCTATGTGATGTTACAAGTCTGGGTACTATGGCTAATTCAAGCACAATGCAAGTACAGATTTCTGAAGCAGTTCATTGTTTATAGTATTTAACTATCTTGCAGCTTGTGCACTTTTTCATCAACATGAACAGAGCTTATTGTCCATAATGAATGGATCTACAGAAATTATTATTCTCTATTTAATTTCCTGACCTAGCAGAAAATCACCTGCTTTCCAGTACATTTCCAAAGCATAAACATGTATTTTGCTGTGCTAGCAAACTAGGTCAGAGTGCATCTTGCAGTGTCAGAAAGCACAATTTCAGAAAAGCACATTTGCAGTCTCAAATAAAACTAATGCTGTATATAGAATAAAAACGTGTTACTCTTCCCTTATTAGAATAAGCATTGCACACATATGTTAATACATATTTTTCTAACATTTTCTAAAAAGACTTGAGTGCTATTTTCTTGACTATGGGCAGAGGTGAAAACAAATTAAATGAATTTCTTCTTAATTTCTCCTAATCGGAACAAAGGCAGAATTCAGCTGTGAAATAGTGCAATGGTGAAATTATCAGCTAAAAGTATCCAGTAACTGAAGATGAAGTCTTTATCCCTATTTTTTTTCTATGTTTTTAGGCATCTGTCTCCTTCTGGCATTTACTAAGTACTTTATTTGGGATATGTTTATTGTGTGTTTATGTGACAAATATTTTCTGAATCTGCATCTTGTCTTAACTGCAAAAAGAAGGGCAAAGAGTTGAGGAGGAATTTGTCATAATTGAGAGTTCTGTATGACCGTTTAGCTCTTTGATGTTATACTGTGGAAGCAAAAAAAATATGTAGAACATATATATCATTGCTATAGGAATAGATTAATACGTTATAGAATCACTCTTCAATGGTTTCAAAACATCTTGTTGCATTGAGTCATTCACCAAACAGTATGAAAAAATCCATTGGTCCACTTACCAAACCACACTGATTTCTTAATAAATGCTTATGCATTTATTTGTTAGAAAATTGCAACAAATATCTCAACTTTATTTAATTAATGACACCATGTCTGATTACTGGGATTGCATTCAAAAAGTCTGAAGGGAGGGTGATCTTGTGCTATGAGTCATGTATGGGTTTATTGATATTTTATCAGTGTTTTACCAATTGCTCAATTTGTCACACTCCATTCTCACACCATAACCTTACTGCTACTAAGGGCTATAAGCAATATATAAAAACACTCGGTTGTATTTTTACGTTGCATATGTAATGAACCATGGTAATGACACTGAAACTGAACTAATAAGCAATCCATCTGTTGTGATCGAATACTATAAAGTATTTTTATTTAAATGCCCTGTGCACTACAGCAGTATCCTATGTATAACACTGCATTGTTAAACTGACAGTTATCAATGACATCTACAATGAATGGTTTCAGAGGAGGATTATATGCGAATGTCACCAGTATTCAGAATACCTACCCCACCTCCAAACATTCAGGTCTGAATGGTGGAAATTCATTAAAATAAAAGAAGACAATGTTTCTATACAGGAAAACGAGGTATCAATCAACAAGCTATAAGCTTACAGCAGTCAGAAGGGCGGAGACTGAATGCAACCGATTTGAAAAGTGCTAAGCAGTGCAAAAAATTTAATGTCTGAAACATGGCCAATGTTCCTAACAATTACTTTGTATGTTTTGGCAGACTGTACATGGATTATGTTACAGAGAAACAAACATCAATCTTTCAGTTTACTGTCAAAGTGAAATTGGGTTTCCCACCCACAAAAATACATAAGCTTTTCATGCCCACCTAGATCTGGGATGTAAATGCATTAAGTAGTACTAATTGAAAGCTATCCTTGCATGACAGTGGCGTAAGTCAATAAAGGAGATGAAGCGTTTAAAAAGAATACAAGCTGTACTTCTGGCTCAAATGCTTGAGTTCTGATGTGAATAGATTGCATTCTATAAATAGTTTGAGGTATATAAATTAGTAAAGCCATCTGAGTTAACAGATAGTGATCCATTTCTTAATGTTCTTTAGTAAAGCAATTCATAGCATTCTTTCTGCAAATACAGGGCAATGAGACGTCCCTCCTGTCACTAGTCTTTAGTTTTATAAGCTATGAAGCTAATAACGACAGAGGCATTACTACTGAGCCTATAAGGAATCAACAGGTTTTCAGCCTCTCATATTAGCTCAGGTTTCCCATGAACTAATGTGTCTTTAGCCTCAGCTGTTTGACAGGATGCATTCAAGAGAAATAATTGAAGGTTTCTATTGACCAAAATGATGTTGCCAAACTGCTACTCCTGGATATTCCCAAGAGCTTTTTTCTTCATTTAGTTTTAACATTCATCACTTTTTCACTCAATTTGTTTCACTGGCACAAGTTTCTAAGCACCTTGTTTTATGGGCCCCAGGGATGGTGTGACAGAAGGGGCTCCTTATTTACCTTAGCAGTCTCTCTGTGTCATCTGGTTAATCATGTGTCTAATCGACAGCACTGTGCATCCTGTCACACTGTGTTCAACAATAACTGCTCATTCATATTTAATACAATAGACTGTTTAAGTCATTCCATGCTTTGCAGAAGATATTGTGTTTCTTTGTTTGATGCTCTTGAGGTTTGGAAACAGGCATATGCTTTCAGTTCTGTAGCTAAGCAGGCTGCTGCAGCTGCAACGGGCAAAGCGATGTGTTTTCTTTTAAAACCTAGTAATCGATTACTGCAGTGTGAACTGTGACATTCTTTTATTAACATGTGCATGCATATATTAGCTATTTATTAAAATTGTTCACAGTAGGTTCAATGCACACATGCACACACACACACACACACACACACACACACACACACACACACACACACACACACACACACACACACACAAACACATAATGAAGGGAACAGCTCAATAAACACTATAAAAATAAATTTATTTATGGTGACTAAAATCTTAATTCTGTGATTTTTTCACATTATTAAATGATGCACCTAATAAACTAAAGTGATTTAACTCTAGATGAAAGACCACTACCATGTTCCTGTTTTTTTCTTAATTTTATTTTAAGTGTTAGCCTGCTTATGCCCTTCTTTCACATGGTTCGTGATGGTACGACCTGCAGTGTGGACTTTTTGAGCTAGCTACAGGATTTCTTTTACTCCACAGCTTTGCTATAAATGATGGCATCTTCCTTGTCATATACTTCTCCTACTGAGTGTAGAGTACAGCTCACTCCCACATTGCACATTTACTCATAGGAGCACATGGCACTGTTAACCCAGATTATGAGAGTGCTAATAGGTCTCACCATGTTCCCTGGGGCTCGGTGAGTGCTAACGTTTTGGTGATTGAATGACTCGACTCATATTTTCACAGCTATTAGCTGCAAGAATGACGTGAACAACAGAATGCTGTTGGCTTACACTGGGCAATCTCCCTACCAGACCCCAGCAAATGTTGTGATTCTAAATATGATGACTGCAGTCTCACTTTTTCCATTTTGGTCTGAAAAAAATTAGTTCAGAACTCTTTATAAAAATATATCTGCTAAAAAGCTTTACAAGCATTCTTGATAACTACATGTTCATTTCCTTTGCAAATGTAATTTAAACCAGATAAGTATGTTGTGACACAGCCCTGTGACACAGCTTGAAACAGTCTGTGTTTTGTGCATCAAGCATGTATCTCCCCAACCACAGGAATACAATCATGAATTGAAATTCCTTAGAAACTAAAATGGATCAAGGAATAAAACGAGTATAGGAGGCTAATGAAAACTAATCAGAAAACAGTTTAACAAACATAGGTTAGAAAACCTTTCATTGTGGGGACTTATGTCTCACTGAATGACATTAAAATGTATGTGGGGGTTGTCACTAAACTCAGTATATTGTGTTCTTATTGTGATATTCAGGCTGTGTGTGTGTGGGGGGGTGGCTTTCCACTTTGACTATCTAGCCTTTGAAGGCCAGTGACTCAGTGTGTACATAGCCTGTTGACTATTTGAAACCTTGTATTGCAAACTCCTCAAGCTAACAGTAGTGATATTTGTAGGAAAAAAATGTAGCACAAAACAATGGCCATATTGCAACCCTACACAGGGATGGTATATCACTCCAAGATTTGCTGTCTGCCCTTTCTGCCTTATCTGTTTGTTCCTGATCTAGTACCAATGTGGCAATCATCTGTCAGCTGACTGCACTTCTTGACAATGAAGTTTTCCTACACAAGACTGTGAAGTTCATTATCCCTAACAAAAAAAAAAAAACACTTGAATCTTAAATTCAGGATGCCGCTCTTTGTATATCCAGTTGCATAAGTAGAACAAGAGGCAAAGCTGTCAGTGACCATATAAGATTAAAATAATTTATTAGGTTCATAGGTTCATAGATTAGTACTAAGCTAACTGCCCTTGCGAGCCATTTTAAGCCTAGCCAATTACCCCTTGTGAGATTCAAACCCTGCACCTTGTGCTTGCAAGGCAAACACCTTAACCATTAGACCACCCTCCCAACCCCAAATAAAATACCTCCCTCAGTCTCGAACCCAGGACCTTGGAAACACTAGTCTGCATGACTTACCACTAAGCCATGACTGCTATATATTAAGACACTTTAACTGTTTAAAATTGATGTTTACATAAGTAAATAATTGTAAGTGTAAAACAAAAGGTCAAACTTCATAGTGTATTAGAAGAGTGTCCTTCTTCAGTTAAATAAAACAACATTAAAAACCAGTGTTAAATACCCACACTACATCTAAATGTTAAATAATTTGAAGCATGATGTTGGAAATTTTGGAATAGTCTGGATATGTATTAGGACAATATAAACTGAAAATCAGAAAATGTATTAAGTAACTACTATATTGGCTTTGGCTTCTTTGAAAGGTGCAGGTAGTTTGCTTTCCTTTAATCTATTATGGAGCTGATTATACAGACATAGTGACATAGCTATAGTTATAGATATATATTAGATATAGATATATATATAGATATAGATTTAGATATAGAAACAGATATAGATATAGATATAACAGCACTGTGACTGACAAAGCAGCTCAGTCTAGAAGTGATAAAGAAGCAGATTGGTAGATTTCATACACATTGCTGTTTTACATCAGTTAAGGCATGGACTGATGCAAGATAACTTCTCTAAAGATAAAGCATCATGTATTTAATTTATAAAACCAAGGTGTGGTATAGTAAGCTTGTTGGAGTCCTGTGTTTTTGAGATTTTGTTTGCATTCCCCTTGTTGCACCTGGGTTTAGAACTGTTGCAATAACTGGATTTTCTGTTATCTGCCTTGTTTCTTCTAGCTGTAGAACAGCAAAAGACAGCAGGTGAATGTCTTTGTATTGACTGCTGATGATTTTGGTCTGGTGGTTGTGTTTTCTGTTCCTGGTGGTGGTGGGGAATTTATCGCTTATGTTTTGTTGAGTGGATTAGTTCTACTAAGACTATGGCTTCTTTCCAGGGGAGACCCCAGGTTACACTCACACTGATTAGGGGGTGATGACCCAAGGTTGTACTCACACTGACTAGGGGTGATGACCCAAGGTTGTACTCACACACTGACTAGGGGTGAGAACCCAAGGTTGTAAGCATGAAGTCTGATAATGTGTTGTGTAGCACTGTAATTTACATCTATACATTGCATAGCATACTTTGCCTTAGGCATAGGCCAACTAGGCGGCTGCCTAGGGCACCTCTCTAGCAGAGGTCCTTTCCCAGTATTTATATGTTTATTTTTTGTAATAAATAAATAGTTTCCTTAAAATGTGTTGAATGAAGACTGGAAAACTGTAAGAAAAACAAATAAAAACGTAATCTGGATGGTGTAGGCAGACCAGGATGGGGCCACCCAGTGGGGTAGGGGGCACTGTGGAGCCCTTTTGCTTAGGGCACCAGTTGTCCAAAGGCCGGCTCTGATGCATTGTTCCAGAAAGTAAAGACTACATAGTGAGAACATTACTGAAATAATGGAAATGTCTCATAGTAGAATGGATGGCAAAACACTAATGTGTATGATTCAGGAAAAGGATCCATATGTTGATAATGCTCTGCCCTTGGGAGAAACTGACGAGAGTGCACTAGGAAACTCAGGTGGCAAAAGTTGTTCCTGCACAGGGGCATAACAGTACAAGGGCTGAAGTGAAGTAAGATGCACACCTTCTATGGGAGCTAAAACAGGTCCATTGCTACTTTTACTGAAAAATATAATGGCAATTTGTAAAGCTCTTTTGTGTGGGACAATACTAATATACGACCGTGCTTCAAACATTAGGATGTTCACATCTTTGTTCATCCAAAGCAGGAACAGTTCTGTGAACTGACTTTCAAACTGTTTTTGGAAATGATTGTTTTTCAAACTGTAAAAAAGAATGTGTGCTCTTAAATTTAAATTGTAAAAGAGAGTTGATAGTCCAATTCAAGACTAATATTATAGAAGAAAAACAACCAGTGGAATTTTTGCAACAGAATTTGATGATGTACCTTCATTTACAAAAGTAAAGGATGAAAGATGGGCTTGGGCTGAAGCATGGGAAATCTAGGGATCACAGAAAGTGCATGATATCAAAATTAAACCTGGACCAAGCGTAATACATGTTAATGTAATAAGGGGCATTGTTAAATATTTGGGGCAAACAGAAAACACATTATTTTTGAGGTTTTGGCATACATTTTGTAGACTGATAAAAAACATGATCTTAATGTGAGTGCAGGGTACACTCATTAAGGAACTTTGTATTGCGATGCAAAAAATGCTGGGAAAAAGGATATGCATAGTTTGATTGTGAACACTGTGACCAAAATATGAATTGTGTTGAAGGAAATAGGGTGTAAACAATAATTCTAAAATAGCAAAAAAATGATGTAATGAGGAAAGTAGTGGCAAAAAAAATGTTCAAGTGGAAGATAAAGAAGAAAAGTGACCATTTTGAAAGAAGTGGAGATGATAAGAAAGGGATGGAAGAAAGTATTATAGTATAAAATAATGTACCATATGTTATACCAACTACTACTGAGTTTGATGTGTTATAAGATGAGGATGGTAAGGGGGTATTTCTGAGATTAGAAATGTAGGTACAGAAGATGCTAGAGCAGGTAAAAAGTTAATGTATAGAAGTACTGGAAAACTAGAGCCATTTGCCAATAAAACTAAGAAAAGTAAAGCAAAGAAAAGAGTAATGATTCAGTCTAGGTACAAAATATGACCAGTGCAAACTAAATATGACCAGTGCAAAACTAAATATGACCAGTGCAAACTAAATATGACCAGTGCAAACTAAATATGACCAATGCAAAACTAAATATGACCAATGCGAACTAAATATGACCAGTGCAAAACTAAATATGACCAGTGCAAACTAAATATGACCAATGCAAACTAAATATGACCAGTGCAAAACTAAATATGACCAGTGCAAACTAAATATGACCAGTGCAAAACTAAATATGACCAGTGCAAACTAAATATGACCAGTGCAAAACTAAATATGACCAGTGCAAACTACATATCACCAGTGCAAACTAAATATGACCAGTGCAAAACATAATTGTCAGATGAATGATACTATTAAACTGAGTATAAAAAAATTCTAATTGGTTTAAAATTGTTTACTTGATATCCAATATGCAAATGAACAGCAAAAGTCGCAGTTGGGATTTTGTGTGTTGGGGGGGGGGGGGTAAGTGCAGACTTTTGGTATACTTTTAATTTTGAAAACCCAAACTATCAAGTATTTTACTACTAAAATGTGACCTAATTGTGAAGGAAGAAATGCATTTAGTGTAATATGCTTAAAAGTGTAAAGACATGATGAGTTATGTAAAATTAACAACAGAGTGAGATTGAAAGTTTGCTTATGTAAAGGAAAAACTTAAAACTGGAACTGATTTATTTTTTCAGACATGAAGACAGAATTAAAATTGATTAAACAGTGGTGGGAGGAATACTGGGCTATATCGGGGTGTCTGACAAAAATCAAGAAGTAAT
Organism: Protopterus annectens; assembly: GCF_019279795.1. Taxonomy (NCBI): domain Eukaryota; kingdom Metazoa; phylum Chordata; order Ceratodontiformes; family Protopteridae; genus Protopterus; species Protopterus annectens. Next base: position 1,233,565,740 of record NC_056731.1, on the reverse strand, counting down.
CAAAAACGGTATGCATATTAAATGTTTAACATGAACAATGTAAAGAAAGTTGTGAAATGAATAAACAGTTCAAAAAGATATGTACAGATCAAAAAGATATGAGGACATTTTATACCTGCTGGACTGACTGGTCTTTGGCTTTTAGATGGAAGTACTGAAAGGTTTATTTAGAAGTAGATGTAGACTGTTGATAGAAATAATCAAGATTACAGAAGACTGGTTAGATAGTGTGAGAATCAACTATAAAAAGTATCTGGAAGTATTACAAAAAGGGAGAGAACTGTATAAAAAAACCAGCATTACCAAAACTGTAATTTTATGACAGAGACATTTGTTTAATGAAACAAAGAAGTTATACAGTTATTAGGAAATAGTTTAAAATGGTGAAATAAAAATGGATATACTATTAGAAGAGAAAAGGAAGGAAGTTAGAAACAAGAGAGAATAATGAAAGGCGTATTAAAGTGTGTTATGCAAATATATAATAAAAGTATGACAGCAATTATGAGAGACTGGGATGTTAACAGGTTAGATGCAGAGGATGTGGGAAATTTAGATGGGCAGCTGACAGCACAGGAATTAGAGCTGGTAGTGAAAGAAAAAAATATTCAAACAGTTCCTAGTAGAGATGACACAGATTGTTTGTTTTACAGATAGATCGAAGATAAATATCCAAGTTAATTTGCTCCGATGCTAACTGAGTGCCTTGACAATGGAGTAAGAATTCCAAGGGTATGTGAAGGGGTTGTAAGGTACATTTGGAAGAATGGAGTTAAGAAGTTAATAAACAGCTGGAGAGCTCTTATATTAGGTAAGTAGATTATGAAATAATTATGAAAATATTGCTAAAGTGATCAGAAAATTTTTTAGATAACATCATAGCAGAATGGCTATATGTTTTAAAGTGGAAAAGTTGAATGGAATATTAATTACTGCAAAATGAATAAAATAATGCATTGTAAGGAAGGGGGTAAACTAGTTTTATGTGATACAGAGATAGCATATGACAAAGTGGAGTATACACAACTGCAGTGCATACTGCAGGAATATAGTGTAAGTGAAAAAAAGTGTTATTATCTGTTTATATTCAGTTTATGGGGAAAGCATAGTAAAGGATTTCATAAATCGATTGTTGGAATGAGAGATAAGGTTAATGACTGGGAAAACAGGAGTGTTCCATGAGCATTGTGGTTTTGTAATGATTATGAATGCAATATTAGGAAAATATTTAACAGAGATGGAGGATGTGCAATGGAAATAGAGATCAGGTGCTTTTTAAACCAACAATAATTTCTTATAG
>NC_056731.1:1233466940-1233556940 GCF_019279795.1 Protopterus annectens | reverse complement strand
GAGAAGTATCTATGAAGATCCTGTGGAACATAACAAAGATGATAAATGGATAGAAGAAGTAAAAGAAAGACTAAGAAGTTTAAAGGTGCAGGATATGAAATGGGTTGAAATAGCCAGAGAGATTGAAACAAAGTTAAGAAAAGCCTCTAACTGGAAAACCCCAGGTCTGGATGCAGTACCTAACTTTTGGCTTAAGGTATTAACTTCTTTGCATGAAGATTTAGCCATGAGTAAGAACTGTTTATATTTGCACCCCGAACACACACAGCACTGGTTAACAATTGGAAAAACAATGCTCTTACTTAACAGTGAACCTGCAAGCTACCCTAAACATTATAGACCGATGACTTGTCTTCCAATGACGTATAAACTATACACAGGAATTGACACAGACAGAGTTTATAGTCATTTAGCATTTAGAAGAAAACTCAATTATGGCAGTAACTCATATGGAACAAAGGATCATTTGTTGTTAAACAAAGTTATAGTGGAGAACTGTAAGAAGGGGAAGAATCTAAGTATGGCGTGGATTGACTACAAAAAAGCATTTGATAGTATCCCACATTTATTGATAAAAGAGTGCTTAAAAATGTATAAGATGCACCCTACTCTGATTGACTACATTACAGTAACTATGAAACAATGTCAGACTACTTTGCAATTAAGCCATGATAAAGGACAGATTATTATCCCAGGGATAAAAATTCAAAGGGGGATATTCCAGGGTGACTCTCTGTCACCAGTGCTATTCTGCCTTGCCATTAATCCATTAAGCTGTTTACTTAACAGCTTAGTCCATGGCTACAATTTGGCTTCTAGAAAACAACAAAGTCTAATGACTTCTCTTCTTCTCTTTGTCGATGATTTAAAACTGTATAGCTCATCAGATGAGGAACTGAAAGTACAGCTGCAGGTTGTCAAAATGTTTTCAGATGATATCGGAATGTCATTTGGTCTTGATAAATGTGCAAAAGCTACCTTTGAAAAAGGAAAACCGCAGCACTGGGAAACATCAGTTTGGGACAAGAATGCAATATAAAAGAACTTGAGCAAGAGGGAGTGTATAAATACTTGGGAATTGATGAAAGATCAGCAATACAACATGAACAAATGTGAGTAAAGCTCAGTAAAGAGTACTTTAGAAGACTTAAATTAATCCTGAAACACCACTGACATCTAGGGACAAGAGCCAAGCTATAAATCAGTTTGCTCTTCCTGTCCTAACTTATAGCTTTGGAGTGATTGATTGGCCCCAAAAAGTGTTGGATAGATTGGATAGTAAAACAAGAAGGATGCATCATGCTCACCAAATGATTTATAAAAATCAGTGTATACCAACATTATATATTCCCCATTCCAAAGGAGGGATTGGCCTCCTTGAAACTGATTACATGTATAGATCTGCAATCATGGGACTCCACACATATCTATTGACCTCACAAGATCCAAATGTAGTGAAAGTTTTGAAACATGAGGAGAATAAATTTAAGATGACATCTCTGCTTAATTTAGCAGAAGCATATCGACGTCAAGCAGGAATGGAAATCAAACCAGAAGTGGATAAAAATCAGGAAGCAACTGAATGTGCTAAAAAAACAAAATAAAGAATATAATGTGAAGGACAGATGAGAGGGCAAGAAATGTGGAAAAAACATAAGTATAGTTGCAAGTATAGAAAACTTCTGGAAGAGCCTCATGTTGATCAAGAATGAATGCAGGAATGATTAAGGAGAGGTGAAGTTACATCAAGAAATGAAAGCTTAATATTGGCAGCCCAAGATAGTGGGCTACATACACACTGGTTTACAAAGTCCATTGAACATGTGGGAGAAACAGACATATGTACGTTTTGTAGAACCCAATTGGAAACAGTCACACACCTTGTTGCTGGTTGTGATGCACTTATGGCAGATGGACTATATACTGAATGGCATACTAATGTGGCAAGACTGTTACACTGGAGATTGTGCAAACATTTTGGTGTCAAAGTGGATGAAAAACACTGGAAACATGAGCCACAGAGAATCACAGCAAATGATGAAGTTTATATCATGTGGAATCACCAAATACCAACAGTTCAAAAGATAGATGCTAGAAAACCGGATATAGTGGTCCAAGAAAAGAAGACAAAAGTAGCACTGATCATTGAAATTGCCACACCTGTTGACTACAGTATCTTGCGTGCAGAGAGATAACAAAGTCATAAAATATCTTGATCTGCAGGCAGAAATGAGAGCCATGTGGAAGAAAGATACCCAGGCAGTTCCAATAGTAGTAGGAGCAACTGGTCTTATAAAAAAGAATTTACAATCATATTTAGATATGTTACCAGTTCATGTAACACTCTACGAACTGCAGAAGGAGTCATTACTAGGCACATTGTGGGTTCTGCAAAGAGCACTTTTGGCTAACATCAAAGAGTGAAACAATACTAATTTCATAAACTTTAATCGTACTTTGACGTAGGAATGGGGTCCATTCCTGTCATGGTATTAGAAACTCAAAAGACTTGGAGAAATTAAAAAAGGCAGAAAACATATATATGTATGTATATGTATATAATTAAGAGAGAACTTGAGAGGAGTTGTGGTATTGTATGAGGAAGTCGGGAGTGTCAGAGAAGTATGTAAGAGTGGCACAGGATATGTACGAGGGTAGTGTGACAGCGGTGAGGTCTGCAGTGGGAGTGACGGATGCGTTTAAGGTGGAGGTGGGGTTACATCAAGGATCAGCTCTGAGCCCTTTCTTATTTGCAATGGTGATGGACAGGTTGACAGACGAGATCAGACAGGAGTCCCCATGGACTATGATGTTTGAAGATGACATTGTGATCTGTAGTGAGAGTAGGGAACAGGTGGAGGAGACCCTGGAGAGATGGAGATATGCTCTAGAGAGAAGAGGAATGAAGGTCAGCAGGACTAAGACAGAATATATGTGTGTGAATGAGAGGGAGGCTAGAGGAATGGTGAGGATGCAAGGAGTAGAGGTGGTGAAGGTGGATGAGTTTAAATACTTGGGGTCAATAGTTCAGAGTAACGGTGAGTGTGGAAGAGAGGTGAAGAAGAGAGTACAGGCAGGATGGAGTGGGTGGAGAAGGGTATCAGGAGTGATTTGTAACAGACGAGTACCTGTAAGAGTGAAAGGGAAGGTCTATAAGAGGGTCGTGAGACCAGCTATGTTATATGGGTTGGAGACAGTGGCACTGACAAAAAGGCAGGAGTCTATGCTGGATGTGGCAGAGTCAAAGATGTTAAGATTTGCATTGGGTGTGACAAGGGTGGACAGGATTAGGAATAAGTATATTAGAGGGTCAGCCCAGGTTGGAAGGTTTGTAGACAAAGCCAGAGAGGCAAGATTACGTTGGTTTGGGCATGTGCTGAGAAGGAATGCTGAGTATATTGGGAAAAAGATGCTAAGGATGAAGCTACCAGGTAACAGGAAAAGAGGAAGGCCTAAGATAAGGTTTATGGATGTAGTGAGAGAGGACATGCAGGTGGTTGGTGTGACAGAGCAAGATGCAGAGGACAGGAAGTAATGGAAACAGGTGATCCGCTGTGGCGACCCCTAATGGGAACAGCCGAAAGAAGAAGAAGAAGAAGAAAGAAGATATACACACATATATATATATATATATATATATATATATTTATATATATATATATATATATATATATATATATATATATATATTATGTGCTATGCTTAGTCCTGTCAGCTTGAGTTTGAGTCCTAAATCAAAGAATTAAAAAGGATTTTATTTTATACTAGTCTGATGAGATCTTCAGACCTTCCAACATCTTAGCTGTTGTCATTATGATTGTATCAATCCATCTCATTGGCTGTCTTCCTCTAGACCTTGTATCCTCAATGTTTCTAGTCATGACGTATTTTTCTATGATCTTTCTCTTTGAAGTGTATGAGAAAAGTGCTACAAATGCACTTTCATCATTTCTGTTTTGAGCGGCATTTCAGGTATAATTTCCTTTATGATCAACTTGTTGGTCCATCTGGCTGTCCATGTTACAAGCAGGATCCTTCTCCAGCACCACAGTTCAGATGAGTCAGTCTTCCTTCTGTCTTGTTTCTGGAACATCCCACTTTTGCACCTGTAATTGACAACTGAAAATATGAGAGTCTAAACTAGCCTTATTTTCGTCTGCAGTCTGATGTCCTTAATTTTCCATTTTTTATCTACAGACTACTTGTCCAGCACCAAACGACATAGTATTTCTTGAGTGCTAATCAAATGAGTGGTCAAATGCTGACCCAGACTCTGCTACACTTTGCTGTGAGGGAAAGGTTAGTTTGCTTTTTATTTGTTGTATTACTTTATTGCCTTTTTCTATTTTGAATACTGTGATTTGTTTTATTTACCTTGTGTTTTACTTGTATTCTGCTTTTAACTGCATATTAAAACTTGAAATGAGACCACAGCTCTGTCTCTTGTGAATCAGGCAGAAATGAGTACAGGTCAATGGAACAGGTCAGTGAAGGTTAATCAACTCTGAACTGAAGGGGTGGAGCAAGGAACTAAACCTCCCATTCAACTGTTTAAATTTATTGGCCATCCTACTGTATTCCATAGTACCAGAATACAAAAGTGACCACCCCCTTTCAATCTATCTTCCTGGTTTAAAAATAGTGACTCTCCACTAAAACTTAACTTTTTAGACAGGTAAAACTTAAGTTAGCTACTTTCACATCTAACTCCTCTATTGCATACTGCAGTGTTTAGGATAAACCATTTTTTTTTCATCTTACCTTTAAGCATCCCTGTGACTAGCACTTGCTTTAAAACCTGCTGTAAACACTAGGAAGTCGTAAACTGATGCAAGCAATCAACTCTCCTTGTTAACAAGAAGAAATTAATTGTAGGCACTAAACAGCCTATAATTGCAAAGTACCTTGCTAAGTTAAGGGAAACAGCTCTTGTACTTTACAAAAAAAAAAAAAGCACAAAATCAGGCATGTCCAAGGGTCAGCTTCTGGTGATTTCCCCTGTCCACCTGGTGAAACTGGGCATAGTGGGGCAATGCCGCAATTGCCTCATGTAAACAGACAACCCTCTCCTCCTACCACCCAACACTACAACCTGCGAGAGATGCACTTACATAGCCAAACTGGAAGCAAAGCTCTCTTCACCCAATATTGTGCTAGACAGTCAAGAGGAGAGGGTTAACACCTGCACCACACCTCAAGCAACACATAGCCCTTCTAAACCCACACCACCAACACCCACACATAGCAACACTAAACCCACATATGTGGGGGCCCTTAACATTAACCTACCCAAGCAACAAGGACCTCTGAAGCTGAACCTCAAACAAACACCAATCATAACCAAAGTGTCACATAGCTCACAACACCAGTGTGCCACCCAACAACAGCTCCTAAGGTAAGACAATGTACCCAACACTATAGTCACAGGTGACTCTATAGTCAGGCACACTGATGTCCCACCCACCGGGCTGAACATGCAGAAAATTACAGTCAGCTGCCTGTCAGGTGCCAGGATCCACCACATAACGCATGCACTCAATTCACTCCACAACAAGTACAAATATGACTCTGTCATTTTCCATGTTAGAGTGAATGACTTGAGATGTACCTCCCTGGACTACATGAAAAGAGACATGGAAGAGCTCTCAGATCATGTGGCCCAGGCAGGTATGACCCTAACCTGAGTAGCATCCTGCTTTAACCCAGAATGATACCACAGTATAAGGACAAAATGATTGACTTCAACAATTGGCTAAGCTTCTGGTGTCATTCAAAGGGGATTCAGTATCTGTCTGCCTGGGATGACATGATCGACAGACCACGATGCTTTGCCAAAGATGGTCTGCACCTGTCGCCCCTGTGATTCAGGTAATTGGCTAAGGCTCTTGCCACCCCTATAGTGGCTTGCTTAGGCAAAGTTCAAAGGACAAAACCACCACCGTAACAGATACAAGCATGCAAAATCTGAAGGTAATGCTACTCAATGCTAGAAGTCTAAACCTCAAAATCCACTCTCTCGAGGCACTCCTAAAAATGGAGAACAGCGATATCTGTGCAGTAACTGAGACCTGGTTCAAGGCTACAGAGAGCACCCCTCCAATACCAGGCTACAACTCTTACCACACTTTTCAGCCACCAAACCAGGACCAAAACACTAAGGGTCGAGGACTGTCCATATTTACCAAGTATATTCACAACACCTGGCTAGTTGCCCGACACAACGCATCTGAAATTCTCCAGGTAAAACTAACACTAGGTAAGACTGCAATCCAAATTGTATCATGCTACAGATCCCCCATCATGCTCCAAGATTCTCACTACACCTTTCTAAACATACTGGAAAATATTAAGATACAACCAAACACCCTAATACTGGGTGATTTCAATGACCCTGCCATTAACTGGGAAAACTACTCATGTACCAATACCTTTGCCCAATGGTTCTTGGAATTCATAAATTCCAACGCCCTGGATCAACTAATCCTTAATCCCACCAGGGGCTAAAATATGCTAGACCTGGTCATTACCAACATGGGAAATCGATGCTCCACACCTATGGTCACCCCTTCGTTGGTCAAGTCTGATCATAAGCTAATCACCCTTAACATCCACATCCCATCTCCACACCTCAGTAAGGAAACCTCCATAAAAACCTTCTCCAAAGCTGACATCATGCTACTCAAGTCAGAAGTGACAAACTTCATGACACCCATGCAGACGGGAACTGAAAGTTCGACTGCTGAATCCTACACAAAGGCACTGTGCGAGCACATCCACTAGTGCATGAATCGTGCCATCCCCAATAGAACCAAGATGCTCTTCTCCAAAAAAGGAAGCCAATCTGGTGGTCCCTTGCCATAAACAAACTTTACAACAAAAGGAAGAAACTGTTGCAGAAAAGAGGAAAATCCCAGGATGCAAAAAACTCCCTTACTAGCCTCAGTAAAAAGCTGAGATCCCACATAAAATCCTCCAAAGCTAGTTGCAAAAATAAAATTGCCAAAGATTCCAAAGACAACCATAAGGCATTCGATAGCTATGTCAAGAATCTAAATGGCAATGCTCAGATCTGCTCTGACCTACAACAGAATGGCATTAAATATACTGATCCCAAGGATATTGCTAATATCCTGGCAGATCGATTCAGTGCAATCTTTACCCCCCTCTCACCCCCTAAATGGCCCATCTCAATACTGAAATATTGCCAAATTCTGGTAATAACGACCACACAAGTAAAAAAATGCACTCTCCAAAGCTAAGAATACAGCATCCATGGGACCAGGCGACATCCCAGGCTGTGTAATACATGAACTACAAAGTAAACTGGCACCTCACCTAAGTGTCATGTTTAATCATAGCCTCACCTCAGGCTTCGTGCCCACTGAGTGGCACACAGCTACAGTTATCCCACTCCTCAAGGGGGGATCCCCCTTGGATCCCAGGAACTACTGCCCCATCAATCTGATGAACCTGATCTGCAAGGCCATGGAACGTATTATTATGGAACTTATAAACAAAGACATTGGCAACCTTCAAACACTGGACCCCACACAGTTTGGGTTCATGAAGGGCTGATCTTGTCCCCTGAGCCTGATTGACTTCTTCAAATCAGTCTCCAGAGCCGTAGACAAGGGTAAGGTGGTCCACACAGCCTATCTGGACCTTGCCAAGTCCTTTAACACCATCCCCCACTATGAAATCATAGATAAACTTACTAAGCTGACCATTAATCCCTACATCACTCAATGGGTTGCCAACTGGCTTACTGAAAGAACCCACACTATAAAAGTAGGCGACACAAATACAGCTCCAGACAAGTGACAAGTGGAGTCCTGGGACCGCTCTTGTTTGGCATCTACTTCTCTGAAGTACAGGTCAACACTAAGGGACTCTAGCTAACAAAGTTCACAGATGACTGCAAACTGGGAGCCATTACTGAATCCCCAAATGATGTGGATATTCTACAAAAGGGCCTTACAGAAACAGATGCTTGTTGACAGAGCCATGGGCTCAAGCTCAATGCCAAGAAATGTATAGTTATCCCCACTGGGAAAAAAACATGTACCCATGAATTACCACATAGGTGGCAGTTCACTAAACACTGAAAATGTGATAAGAAACTAAGAGACACAGGTGGACAGTGGTCTCACCTTTGATAACCACATTGCCACAACAGTCAGGAAATCCTTCTATGTGGCACACCTCATCACTAAAAGCTTTTCATCCAGAAGAAAGGAGGTCATTGTCCCACTGTACTCATCCCTCATTAGACCCATTATAGAATACAATGCCCCATTTGGTATGTACCTCTCAAGACATCTGCAACAACTGAAAAGGCCACAGAAATACCTCACTAAAAGAATCACAAGCCTAAAGCAGATGCCCTATGCTGACCGTCTAAAAAAACTCCACCTATACTCTGTTGTATATTGTCTACTCAGAGGTGATCTCTGCTTAACATACAAGGCCATGTCAATCCCAGAGCTATTGGACATGCTACACTTAAAGAAATCCCAATCTCTCAGAGACACATGCTCCAGGGATCTAATCCTTGTCATCACAATGAAAAAACATGCTGGAGGGATAGGTTCCTGACCCAGAGGCTCCCCAGACCCTGGAATAGACTGTCCATACATGTCAAGCAGAGCACCTCTTTGGCCCTCTTCAAGAGGAACCTTGATGATTGGATGGGAGATAGGAAATTCACCCCAGGGATGACATCAGTTGCCCTGCTAGACAGGGATCTAGGGAAGTAAATACTGTGGAAAGAAATAGCCAGGGAATTGTTATGGCTAAGCTTGTAAAGGCCCTAGGGCCAATGGCCTAGTACCAACCTATGAACCTATGAACCGAATGATTCATACTGGAGACCATCTCAATTTGTTTTCCATCAGGAAAATATCGATCTTCTTCCTGTTCCATTCTAGTCCCATCCTTCGACTTTCTTCTATGACTTTCCTTTGCTGATATTCTATATCTTCCTTTGTTTCAGTCAACAATGTTGTGTCATTGGCATACCTCAGATTGTTTATCAGTCTTCCACATACATGTATTCCAGTGTTATCCTACTTTAAAATAGCCTTTCAGAATGTGGCTTCAGCATACAGATTGAACAAATATGGTGACAGGATGCAGCCCTGTCGTATACCTTTTCAAAACGAAAACCAACTTGTGTTTCCATATTCCATTTGAACCATAGATTCTTGGCCTTCATAAAGAGCTTTTATTAACTGTATGATGTGTTTCAGTATGACAGTAAATAATGAATCCACATCTAACGTGACTAATATAATTAGTAATCATATTTCAGACATGAATAGAGATAATGTCACCAATGCACTTGATAAGCTTATAACAGATACGGATGAATCACAAAGTTAAAAATGTATGATTTTTAGCCCAGTCTATGAACCACTATGAGGTAGTGATATTGTACATTTTCTGAATGTGAAGAATCAAAGTGAATTTTAAGACTTAGAGCTCATATCATACCTGGATTAAATGGAATGGTAATTTTTAAAACCTTAACTGTGAGAATTACATGTGCAAGTGCATTGAGTTACTTAACTGAGTGACATGACTTGACTTCTTACTTTTTATTCAGCAATGTGCATTTGTTCTGACATCTGCCTGATGAAGCTTCAGGGTAAATGTATTTACTAGCATTTTAATAAAGGTCTGTTGTGGTCTAGTGTGGTTCTGCTAATTTTATTTATTTGTTGTTGCTCTGTTAAATAAAGATAATCAAAGTAGTAGGAATAATAGTTTCATGATAAGAGAAGCAAGTGTGAAAACATGTAAGATATGAATGTGCAAAATTCTGTTTATTGGATCATTTTCATATTAATTTGAAAGTAATCAGGAAAGTTGATTAGAAGCTGATAAAAACTGCAAAGCTGGCAATGGTTAGTTAAGAAACTCAAAAGCAATCAATTAAGGGGCAGAACAAGGCAAGTCATAAACCATAATGAATAGAAGTGTGCCAGACAAGTAGTAGCTCTGTGAAATGCAATCAAAGCTGCACTGGTGGGGAGGGTACTGATGTTTAATCATATGGTTTCTAAATTGAAAATATGCAATATAACACTGTGGAAGCTAAGACAGGAAAAATGCAGACACTAACCTCTGAGAGATATTGACTTTGGAAAGAAAAGGCAAGACATATAATTTGGCTTAAAGCATAAACGCAGTAAGTTGTGAAAGTAAATAAACAAATGCATAAAAGAAAATGTGTGCATTTTGAGAAGGATCTGGCATGTAAGGCTCTAGTATGAAAATTAAAAAAAAGAACAGAGAAAACCAAAGAAAATATAAGAGAAGCATCAGTCAAAAGTACAAGGAAAAGTATCGAGCAAATTGAAGACATCTGGATTGAAAGATAACACTAAAGTTGCATCTTTACTGGTAAATCAATCAACAATTAGTAAAGGGGTAGACTAAGAAGGACAGAAATTAGATGAAGAGGAAAACTGGACCTTAAGCAGGGAATTAGATAGCAAAGAACTATAAGACAGTAGGACACCTGAAGACTGGGAAGGCCTCTAAGAAGGACGGCTTCCCGCTGGAAACCTGTAAGTGAATGGAAGAGAAGGTACTGAAGCCACTAATGGTAATATATAAAGCAGTCAGGGAGCAGAAAATTTGCAGCATTCATCTGTAGAAGTGAAGAGTTATGGTTGGTTATTAGTTTTATAAAGTGCAATATTCAGTTAGAGATGATATGCAGAACTATGTAAAGCTATACATTTTTCAAATATGCTTTGTACGTGCTAAGTATTTCTGAACTAAATCCCAGATAATCAAACCTATTCAGTTAATCTGACAACAGTAAACATTTTACTGTATATTTACTATTCTCCCCTAACTTAACTTTATATATATATATATATATATATATATATATATATATATATATATATATATATATTAAATTAGTCTCAGTATAAGTATGGCAATGGTCATATTAGCAGGTCCAGGCTTTTTATATAAAAAAATTCATCTCTCATTTAGGAAACATAAGAACAAAATCAAGATAATACTTTAATTTTGTATTTCTCCTCATTGTTTAAAATCATACGGGAAAAAAATCAATGGATTGTTGCGTAAAAAATTGTATGACTAACACACATGCACAGTTATTAAATGAATAAATAAAATAATAACCTATTTAAAGACTCCCTTAAAACCCTCAGATATCTATAGGATTCCTGTACACCACTAGATAGTACCCAGAAAAATCACACAGTACTATAATAAAGCTGATATCTATAATCATGAAATTGCTACCATTTACCCATTGGACTCCACTGATTATCTAAATATTACATAAGAAAACCTCATTACTGTGAGTAACTGCAGTGAATTACCTTCATCATTTTACTCCACAGCTGCCAGGATCTACAGACATTCTGTCAGTCGACTCTATTTTAGCTTACTATTCAGCAAGGATAATTTATTGGACACATGGTCACCCCTCCATGTTGGTACAAATACCTAAACTTCCTTTGCACAATTTTGAGATGCACAGAAAAATCCATTACTCAGCATTTCTGAAATTAACCTAATGGTTGCATTCTATTAGAATATCCTCCCATTTTTCTTTCTCATAGTCCAATCTGACTCCTTTTATTAAGTTGTAGAAATGTCTATCCTCATTAATTGAACTGCCTCAGTTTAAATAATGGCTTCAATTCCTGTGAGATGATACTGTTTTTCATTTCAGATAAGGATTACACTCTGTGTTTACAGCTCTTTAAAATGATTTACTCATATATTTGTGTGTGTGTGTGTGTGTGTGTGTGTGTGTGTGTGTGTGTATATATATATATATATATATATAAAACACAAGATAGCTCTGCTACATCATTGCTTAGTACAGTAAGGTTTTGGACCTTTTATAATACTTCTCAAATATTTTTTGTCCCCATGACTTGAAAATACCACTGCTGCAAAATAATTCCTCAATGCTCTTTAGAGTGTGAGAAGCATTTGAATTTAATGTAACACTAATTATAGATACAATACAAATGTTGTGCTCCCCCACTCTCCGCAAACCTATTACAAGATGGCTTATAGAAAAAAAATTTGATAAGGCCATACAGTTTTCACATCTGCAGTCTTTCAGCACAGATGGTTAAAAACTGTTGAATGAAATATATTAGTGCCTTCCTAAATTTTCATTAATGTTTTCTTCTAAATGCCACCCCTTTTCTTCTTTCTTTTCTTTTCTTCACTTGCTTCTACTAAGATTGCAGTTTTAATAGACATGTCAATTTTCAAGATCAACAAAATTTACACTGAACTAGAACTTAACACAAGCCCACATTTCATTGCCACTCCTGCTGCCCTAAAATCAAACACAATCTAATACAACTACAGTTGTTGTTGTGTTGTTGTGTCTTTTGGCTTTTCCCGGTCAGGGGTCGCCACAGCGGAACTCTGGTCCACTAATGATTGGTAGTTGATTTTTACGTGCTGAGTTACCAGCCCTGATGCACACCTTCAACGAAGGTACGCCCATTCATGCATGTCTCCATGCAGAAGACGCTCTAGCTGAGAATCGAACTGGACAGCATCTTACTGTGAGGTGACAATGCTACCACAGCACTACCACAGTGCTAAATTAAAATACATGAATCTGGTCCCATTGCCTTTCCTAGGAAGCCACAGTCTCAGAAATCTGTAGATAAAGTAACATTCTTAGTTCTAAAACTGTCATTGCTGGTAGCTGGTCACTTTACAGTAGTGAGATTAATTATCTCATGTTTAACTAAAAGATATTCAGCAAAAGCTATCATCTACCCACAGTATTTCTTTTGGTGTGGCATGAAAAACATGAAAAACTATGATAATCAATAGAAATAAATGTAGGTTTATTAGAAGGAATATCCACGGTGGTGGTGTTGCGGTAGCGTTGTTGCCTCACAGTAAGACGCTGTCTGGTTCAATTCTCAGCTAGAGCATCTTCTGCGTGGAGATATGCATGAATGGGCATACTTTCCTTGAAGGTTGTGTGTCAGGGCTGGCAACTCGGCATGTAAAAATCAACTGCCAATCATTAGCGGACCGGAGTTCCGCTGTGGTAACCCCTAACCGGGAAAAGCCGAAAGACACATACATATTAGAAGGAATAGTAAAATAAAAAGTATAGAAGGGAGAAAATCAACAGAAACGATTCTGGTTGATCAATATTAGAAATAAAAATGAAGATGGCAATACACTGAGTATTAATTTGAAAAGAAAATGATTGATTAGATGAAATAAGAGAATTTGGGAAATGCAATTAATATAGGTATGGAAATGAGAAGTCATCCACAAAAGTGGGATGACATAAGTTAAAGAAAAGAAGCAGGTTGTAAGTGTGGCTTACAGAGCACACAGTTAATGGGGCTAGACCCTCAGATGAAAGCATATTACTAAACACTTATCCTCTCTCACAAAGACTTAAGAAGGTAACATAAGATTCCTTTATTGTCATCACGCAAGTATAGTGAAATTTGTAACTATCCACCTAAGGTGCATTCATATATAATGAACATGAATAAATAAGAGAATACAATACAATACACTACCAAACAATACAATATAATGCAATGCAATCCAGTAAACAACTAAGTTATTGCACTTGGGCATATTACAGATGAAAGGAATAAAGTAAGGTACACAGGAATGTAAACATATACCTTATAGTGCAAATGGCTATTATCTGTATTCATTGTGAGTATTTACTATTGTTCAGTTCATGATGGCACTGGGATAGAAACTGTTCTTAAGTCTGTTTTTCCGAGGTGGAATGGACCTGAATTGTCTGTCAGAAGGCAGCAGCTCAAACAGGTGATGTCCATGGTGAGAAGGGTCTTTCAAAATGTTGGTTGCCCTGCTGAGAGTGCAAGAGCTGAAGAGTTCCTTCAAGGAGGGCAGTGAGCAGCCAATGATTTTCTGGACAGAGTTAATGATCCTTTGAAGGGCCTTCCTGTCTGCCATGGAGCTGTTGGCATACAACGTGGAAAAGCAGTATGTCAGCACAGTTTCAATAAAACAGGGGCAAAAAGGCACCAGTATTTTCTCCTGAAGGTTATATTTCCTGAGGATCCTTATGAAATAGAGTCTCTGTTGTGCCTTTGTGACTGCCTCTATGGTGTTTATGGACCAAGAAAGAGATCTTCTGTCTCATGTACACCTAGATACATGAAGACAGGAACCCTTTCCATGCAGTCTGCATTGACGTATGTATTGGGTTGTGATCTGCATTGTGCCACCAGAAATCTATGATGAGTTCTTTTTTTTTGGCAGAGTTCATGGCAACGCTGTTCTCAATACACCATGCAGCCAGTCTTTGACCTTCATCTCTATATACAGTCTCATGTTCTGCTGAAAATAAGTCCAGCCACTGTGGTGTTATCTGCAAACTTAATGATGGTATTATTAGAATGAGAGGGGACACAGTCATGGGTATAAAGAGTATACAGAAGGAGTTCAGCACACACCCTTGTGGGACACCATTGTTTAGCCTGAAAGTGGAGGAGAGGTACGGTCCTATTCTAACCATCTGAGGACGTTTAGTCAGAAAGTCTTTGATCCAACAGAAGGTAGGTTCTGAAAGTCCTAAGCCAGTGAGATTAGTAACCAGTCTATCTGGGATAACTGTGTTAAAAGCTGGGTTGAAGTCTATAAAGAGCATCCTTACATAGCTCCCCTGCTGCTCAAGATCACAAAGTGCAGTGTGTAAGGCAGTAGAGATGGCATCTTATGTAGATCAATTTTCTCTGTAAGCATACTGGTGTGTTCCTGAGATAACTGGGAGACTGTCATTAACATGTTGCAGAACCAGTTGTTCAAAACACTTCATGATGACTGGAGTAAGTGCCACTGGACAGTAGTCATTCAGACTACTGATGACAGCTTTTTCTGGCAGTGGAATGATCGTAGTTGAGTTCAGACAAGATGGATTAGTAGGCTTGGACAGAGACAGGCTGAAGATCTTTGTGAAGACCCCACAGGGTTGGTCCGTGCATTCTTTCAGCACCCATTCTGTCACTCCATCAGGGACAGCAGGCTTTCTTGGACTGACCACTTTGAGCACACATTTTGCATTATGCTCTTGCACTATGAAGGTGTGATTGTAGGACACTGGCACAGATGATGTGAGACTGCTATGACCTATCTGTTGGTGCCTAGGGATGACTGTCTCTGCTGTTTCCACCTCAAAATAGGTGAAAAAAGTAATTAAGTTCCACTGCCATAGAGGCATCTCCATCAATAGCCATACATGTACTGGTTTTATGACTGGTGATGTGCTGAACACCTTGCCATAGTTGTCATGGGTCCTTGTTGGTGAAGTGGTCCTTTATCTTCTTTTTATAAGCCATTTTAGCCTCTCAGATGGCTTTCTTTAGGTTTCTCTAGCAAAGCTGTGAAGGACTCTGTTGCTAGACCTGAAAGCTGTAGAAGAAGAAACCTTTTAAGGGCAATCCATAAGAATGGGAAAGATAAAAAAATTATGCACTTACAGACATAGCTGTAGAATTTATATAAAAAAAAATAGATCACCAGGTAATATACTTAGCAGTGGAAGAGCATACGCTTATCCTCTCTGAGAATTTAATAAGCTTGGTTTGGGGTAATGTGGTTCTGATTTTAGACAAGGTAATGGTTTAATGTATATATTGTAAGGCAGGTTGAATTCAAATATTTCTTTCCATTTTATACAAAGCCCAATTTTATGCAGAAAAGAAGACTATGAAGAAACAAACAAATCTATCCTAAATTAAGGTATCATAGTGCCATCCTTGTTTAGTATTCTTCATATAGAAACTGAATCCCTAATTGCATTTAAAAAGTTGTTTCTGCATTATTCATCATCATGAAAGGGAGAAGTACTGTGTTCAAATAAATCAGTTTGTATAAATAGTATAAGTAGGTTAACATCAATAGATATAGGATGTTTGGGAATCGTGCCCATAGATTTTTTTTATTATTAAACAAGAAACATCTTTATTAATTATCAGATATGACATAGGCAATCATACATTTATATAAATGAAAACAAACCATACTGACATAACTTTAGTTGCAAGCATACATCACTTATAATCTGTTCAGTCATTGTCAGTCAAACATCACATAGCTCATTCAAACCCTGCCTTCTATTAAACCTCATTCCTCCTGTGCATATACTGTTACCACAATTCCCATTGTTTCTATGTAATTTGCTCCTACCCTTTTCTAAAGATCCCAATTCTGGTTATTTCATCTCTGTTGCTGTGCTCGCTACTTCTAGTACAGTTGATTTAGACTTTGATTTCCATTTTCTAGTAATTGCTTTTTTTGGCAGCCACCACAATTAGACTCAGCAAGGCTTTAGTATGTCTAGGCAATTCCAATTCTGTATCATAGCTCAAAAAATAATTTCCTTAGTTACACCAATTTGCTCACCCAGTATCTCTGACAGAGTAGTCTGCAGGAAATCTTTAAAGTGTGCCAACCCCTGTGCCAATAGACAGATACCAACTCCACCAAGCACAAATGCTTTGAAAACATTTTACCAAAACACTTTCAGGGTAAACTCAGAGTACGTCTTTATTGCAGGTGAACAAGCCCCCCCATACCCTCAACTGGAGGCATACCCCCACCCTGAACTTAAATATACCTACTCCAAGGTCACACAACAGTGTTGAAAGTGAGTTATCCACTATCACCAAAAGTCCTTTGAGTATTTTAAGTTACATGATGCTCAAAAAGAACTACTGCTGGAACAGTGATACTCTTATGGTGTTTAAAGCTTCCAAGTGATGATCTAAAAAGAGTAACAAAAACTAAATGAATGATGCATTTATTGCATAGTGTGAGAAGAATTTTCTTCACTCAGTAGGCAGAAGAAGTGACTAATTTTAGACTGTGCAGTTTCCCATGTACTAGTGACTAAGTACAAAAATATTCAAATATTAACTTGAAATATAGCAGGCATTTGAATAAAGTTGGGAGCACCAGTCTAATGAAATATTTCCATTAGAATACTAAAAGGAATTTACAAAAAAAATGGTTAGAAGAAATGGGTGAGAATGTAATTTAAATGATATTACATGTTCTGCCTGTGAATTAAAAGATAGGTATTATAAATACACAAAGAGCAGTTAACTTCCCTGAGTGATGCTAGTTCTGGTCTAAGTCATATAATTTATGTATTATTTGTAAATCTAAATTCAACATATGAAAATGGAAACAGAAGTAAATTATGAATATTCATGGCAATGGTTCTTAAGACTTTTATATTTATTTATATTTTATATTTATATTATATTTTTGATATTTTGAATACTTAGCACAATGTAACCTGGGCTAAAGTCAAGATATCTAAAGAAAGACATCAGAGTTTCTAACAAAAATGGATTAAGACAATGAGGTATCTGGGCCCACTGATTGTTTGCGATATACTGGAAAGATAGATAGAGGGATAGATAGATAGATAGATAGATAGATAGATAGATAGATAGATAGATAGATAGATAGATAGATAGATAGATAGATTATCATAAAAGGAGGTAGACAAAGCCTTTTGCCCACTGGACAGTTTGCAGATGACCTTGCATTACTTGTTACAACTGAAGACACTCTTAGGAAGCACACAACAAGTTTAAAAATAATTTGGCCAGAAATGCTTCTGAATCAAAGCTAATGATTTAAATAAGTAATAAGAATATAAGGTATACCTTTAGTTGGGAGGGAAAAAGGATAAAAGTAGTGAAAATGATACATATTTGGGTTTAGTATTTTCTGAAGACAAGACTTAGATAACACATATGGATATTCAGATTGAATCTATAAAGAAAACGTGTAATGTCTTGAGTAGGGTTAGAATAGAGTTTAGGGCAGAGGAATTTTAAAACCATTGATATAATCTATTTCTGCCAGGACTTGTTCAATAATTAGAGATGGTGCAATATATGAAGTAAAAGTAAATATACAACCTTAATAAAACTGCTGTATATAATTGTAAAATAATTATTATGGTTAACTGAGACTTTCCATAAAAGACATTTAAGAAATGAATTGGGCATAATTCATAATCTGAATTGTAAAGGTTATCAGGTCTTGGCAAAATTGGTTAGGTTGTCAAAACAGAAACATAGGTCAGTTCGAGGTAAAGTTTTGGTCAAAACACAAAAGTGGAGGAAATAAAGAATAAGAAAATCTGACTTTTTATACAGTTGAATAGAATGGGTATCTTACAGATACAGTTTTGTTTTTCTGGATACAGTCCTTAAGAAAACATATTTTTAAGTACACCTTATATTCTATATGTATAAGAAATGGTCATAAAGATTTAAAGAAACAAAGAAAAGACCAACACAATAAATTTTATGCATTACCTGCATGTGAAAAATGATGATAAAGATTAGTAGAATGAAAAACCTACAGTCTGTTTCATAAACAGTTTTTTTTAATTTGTTTTGGTGCAGCAGTTAGCATTGCTAACTCACAGCAAGAGGTTCTTTGGTTCGATTCTCGGCTGGGGTGCCTTCTATGCAGAGCCTGCATGTCCTCCCTGTGATCGTGTGGGTTTCCTCCGGGTTCTCTGGTTTCCTCCCACATCCCAAAGACATGCAGTAGATGGATTAGACCCTCTAAATTGGCCCTAGATGTGAGTGTGTGCATGTGTGTGCCTTCTGTGGAAGGTTGGGTGCCAGGCTGGCAACTCAACACTGTAAAACTCCACTGCTAATCATGAGCGGACAGATGATCCACTGTGGCGACCCCTAAACGGGAAAAGCTGAAAGAAGAAGTTAATCAAGTCATGAGAGTAATGTTGACAATTTATACATTGAGAAGAAACATCTTTGATTACTATCTTTTTGACACTTGAATACGAGATTGTAATAAAGGATAGATTTCTTAAAAATGCATAATATAAACTAATAATGAAAAAAATATATAATTTATGTAATAATTAAATGTTCTCTTTTATCCACAATTGAGAACATATTTACTATTAACAATTGTGGATATAAAATGTGAGTGACTGTGTCCATAATGAAGTAGAATGCTTAATATCTTCAATGTCCAAGAATATACAGGAAAATCTTTGGTCATGAGTTATAAAAAATGCAGAAGACCTAAAGAATATATATGCAGTTTAGAAAAGGTATATAAAAGGTGTTTTCCAGGCTTTTAATTGTTCAAATATTTAGCATTTTTATAAAAGACATGTTTTTGTTAATATTAATACAAGTTTAAGATTATGGTATGGTATGCATGGTATGATATAGTTCCAAATGGTCAAAATGACAGACCTGTTAGACTGACATAAAAGCCGCAAACGATTTACCTGAAAGACTCTACAGATTAGAAAAATAATGAGGACTTATGATATTTCACCACAGTTCACTATTTGGCACTGGGGGTGATTGTTAAAGTCCACAGCTTTCTTTGTTGTTTTATTATACAAAATTGTCTTGGCAGCAGGCTCATTTACTTTGATGGAAAAAAGTAAACATTTTGAGTCTTAAGTTTACATTTTCTACATGGGCTATGTGATAAGTGACATAATCAGAAGATCATAATTCTCATGTAATTACCCACTGAGAGAATATCAATTACTAGTGAAGTATAATGCCTTTAATCTTCTGCACCCCTCCAGTTGTTATACTGTAAATACATCTACCTCTCTTATTTATTTATTTGTTTATTTATTTAGTTATTTATTTATTTATTTATTTAAGTTTGATGGCCGGGGAAGTCCACTGGCCAAGAAGAGTCCGTTTTCAGTGGAAGCCAGGGGAGAAAAGCTTCACAATAATTTCAAGTTGCATTTCACATGTTACAAAAGGACATAGTTCATACAGCTAATTAAACATTTTCAGATAAGCTCCATGATATTTGCAATTGGCTTGTCACAATGTTACAAACATGAAAAGACATAATTCAGTACAGAACTTTCAGCATTTACATAAAGTGAATATTTTTGTTATAAACTCAATTGTAGGTTTAACATTTCAAAATATATAGCTATTAGCCATTAGTAGGTTAGGAAAATATTATGCATGGATAGGGTAATAGTATAATTGAGATTGGAGAGTATAGTACAATAGATATTAGGGAGAAAATTAGTTTTTGGTAGGGGATGGATTGTTTTGGGTGGGATGAAGTAATAGTAGAGGTAGTTGAATGAGTCAGTGCAAGGTGGAATGGGGGGATGGTTATGTTGGAGCGTGGCAAGGGCATTCCCATTTGGAAGAAAGATGATGGAGTAGCTGAGATTTGAAATTTGTATGGTTAGGTAGGTTGCATAGGTGTGTGGGGAGAGAGTTCCACTGTTTAGCTAAGGAGTGGGACAGCAGTAGATGGCCAGGAGGTTGTGCAGGTATGTGGACCTGAAGGAGATTTTGTTTTTTGGATCTGAGTGAGAGGTTGGGAATGTAAGGTTTTAAGGAAGCAACGAGAGCTGGGCAGTTGGCAGGTTTAAAGATGAGCTTGTGGGAAATGGTGAGTTGTAGGTAACTGAGGTAGTTGGCTAGTTCAAGCCAGTTGAGGGTGAGGAGGGAGTGGCAATGGTGGGATGTGTTTTTTGAATTGGTTGCAAATTTGGAGATCTTGTGGTAGCAGGATTCAAGTTTGGACTGAAGGCCAAGATGGAGACTGGTAAAAAGAGGGGCACCATACATAAGGGAGGGGAGTAGGAAGGTGGATGCAAGAGTTTGATGGGTGGAGGAGCTTAGGAAACAGTTGCGCCTGTAGAGGAGACCTACCTTTTGGTGGTTTTTCTTGACTGCGGAGTGGATGTGGGTGTCAAATTTTAGTTCTTCATCAGTAATGATCAGTAAGTTGAAGAGAAGAGGGCCAAGAACAGAACCTTGTGGGACACCTGTGGGTGTGGGAAGGAAGGGGGAGGTTGAAGTTTTCCATTGTACAGCTTGTTGGTTGTTGGACAAGTAGCTGGAAAACTAGATGATGGTGGTGGGAGAGAGGTGTAGAGTAGAGAGTTGGGATATAAGCAGGGTGTGAGAGATGGTGTCAAAGCCCTTTGACAGATCTAGGAATAGTGTGGATATTAACTTGCCTGAGTTGCGTTCAAGATTTATGGTTTTAGGAAAAGAAAGAATGGCAGCCATGGTGCTGTGGCCAGGGCAGGAGCCATGCTGGGTAGGGGAGAGGAGATTGGTTAGTGTTAAGTGCGCCAGGAGTTGTGCTTGTATTGTTTTCTCTAGTATTTTAGAAAGAGGGGAAAGAATGACAATAGGCCTGAAGTTGGTGGTATCAGTATTGTTGCCACCTTTGTGGAGGGGGATGATGTAAGCATGATGCTAGATAGAAGGGACATATGATTCGTGTATGGATCTGCTTATAAGAACTGAGATGGGATAGGCAATGCTGTCTGCAGATTGTTTGAGGAAAGTGGGTGGAAAGTTGTCACTTGCATTGTGACAGGGTTTGAGTTTGAGGAGAAGTCTTTTCATAGTGCTTGTGGGGATGGCCTTGAGGCAGAAGGATGTGGAGGAAGGTTGATGATTGGGCTGGTGCTTCTGACAGGAGGGGGTGGTGGTGGAGGTGGGGTTGGGAAGGAGGCTGATAGTTTAGCTATGCAGTCTATGAAGAATGAGTTGAACTGGCTGGCTGTTTCAAGGTTGGAGAGGTTGGGGTTTGGGCAGGGGTTTTCTTTGTTGCCAGGATGCAGCATGGATGAGATGGAGTCCCAGAGTTTTTTGGATTTGTTGAGTGCAAGGACTGGAGTTTGGAGTAGTGGGCTTTGCGGTCTTTAATTATTAGTTTTTTTGGGGAGTTTCGTAGTTGCTTATACTCTAGGAGGGTGTTAGGGTTTTTATGTTTTTTATATTGTTTCCACTCTTTGCCCCTTTGGTGCAAGGTTAGTTTAGTATCTTTTGATAACCATTGCAGGGATTGGCTTTCATGCATTTGGTCCGAGGGGGTCTTGCTGATTGAGAAGGGTTAGGAGTGAGTGGTTAAAGTAGGGAAATGGCTTCATCCAGAGGAAGGGTTTTTAGAGGGGACCAGTCAGTATGCTTTAAGCATTCAGAGAAAGTTAGAGAGTTGAAAGAGGAGAAGTTGCAGGTTTGGATGTAGTGGTGTTGTTTATGCAGTGGAGATGGGAGACGGTCAGTGAAGGCTGGTAGGTGATCGCTGAATGGATCAGGTAATGTTCCAGCTTTGGTGATAAGGTTTGGGTGAGTTGTTAGGATCCAGTCAATGATTGTACCAGAGGTATTATCTTTATTTGGTCTGGTTGGAGATTGTATTAGTTGGGAGAAGTGCTATTATTATATTAAGTTCATGCAATGCACATTGTTAATGATGGCTGATATCCTAGAGACACACATCAGACATCTCATTCACTATGAAAAGATTAGTGTAAGAGTGATAGCTTCATGCCATGTGTCTTTTGTGCAGTGCTTCATACAGTTCCCTATGTCAGCTCTGGCTATTTTGAGGCATTGCTATCTCATAAGGGTCTATATCAGATGATCGAAAGCTTGCAAGTCCGAAGCTCAGAACTTCGAACTGCAAACTTTGAAACTGACAACATTGAATGTACAAAAATAATGCTAACTACCAAAAAAAAAAAAAGCGCTCTATGCAGGGGGACAAGACACCCTGCACCCCCCACACCCCCTGCTACTTAAATATACCAACTCTGAGATTGCACTATAGTGCAGTAAAGGGGAATCTTCCCTTCCCGCACTCTGTGGTGATCTCCTTTCGGCGGTTCGATGTTGTCAGCTTTCGGGGTTTGAAGTTCAAAGTTGTGAGCTTCAGACTTAGCCTTCGATGTGGCCACCCATCTATCATGCCACCCATAAAAGTAATGTATTGCTAATCAAAAAGGTGTGAAAATTCATTACAAGAAAAATCTCTACATGGAGGTTAATATGTACTTTTCTGTACCAGAAGCACAAGAATTAAATATAGCAGCACTGTGAACCTTAAATCTTCATGTTTGCCAGCATAGAGTTCAACACTTTGAAAAGTATGGGAAGTAAACTGAGGCACTATTCAACATACCTTTACTTCTGCAGCAGCAAATACAGCTAATCTTCCCAAATGACATTTCATGCAGCTATTTCTTTACTTTTAAAGTGAAGGCTTAAAACATTTATTTTACGCATTTGTTATTGATCACGTTGCTTCAGTTAGGAACATGTCTTGTTTTCAGTGGAGAGCTCTAGAAGCATTTATGCAGACTTTTATACCAATGCAGTTTTTGACCAGCAGTGGTATATTTGTGGATGCTTTATAACACTGTTCAGTTGAAAACATGAATGAATGACAATTACATGGTATACATTGTTAGGGCTCTGTTTCCTAATAGTTTTTTTAATATTTATTCACTACTGTTCCATCAGTACTGAGGGTGGCTGCAGTGGTGCAGTGGTTAGCATTTCCACCTCACAGCAAGAGGTTCTCTGGTTCGATCCTCGGCTGGGGTGCCTTCTATGCGGAGTCTGCATGTCCTCCCTGTGGTCGCTTGGGGTTCCTCCCAAAGACATGCTGTAGGTGGATTGGACACTCTAAATTGGCCTGAGGCATGAGTGCGTGCATGTGTGTGCCTTCTGTAGAAGGTTGGGTGCTGGGCTGGCAGCTTGACACTGTAAAACTCCACTGCCAATCATGAGTGGACAGGTGATCCGCTGTGGCGACCCCTAACCGGGAAAAGCCAGAAGAAGACTGTTCCATCAGTACTGATTAAAGAGATTAATAATAACTAGATGAAGCTTACTCTGGACTATGAGTTCCTCATCTTCAGTGACCATAGCCCACACTACTATTACTGTATCATAATGCATCCAAGACAAAAACATCCAACAGTAATGCCCTAGCATGCCGTCAGCACAATCCTGACAAATGTGTTATATTCCATTGTATTGTTATTACACTCTTGGCATGCATGATGTTTCCCTAACTAACTCATTATACCAAAACATTAGTAAGTGTATATGTGCCTTAGCTACTGAGATGAATCAACATGAAAATGGCACACAGTGTAATGGTTAAAAACTGCATGGTGCTGTTATGTACTGTTAGCTATTAAAAATAATATAAATGCAAAAATCCTTGGATTTTACATGAAAAGAACAAAACAATAAGACATGACAGGATAAATACAAAATAGGAATACCAGAAGAACTATAATTAAATTCTTGAATTTTTTTTTTTTTATTTTTTATTTTAAATTTTAATTAAGAAATGCAAACAATATACCATGGTTTATAGCTGTTTTGCAATGGTTGTGGATAACTTGCCATTGACAGAATCACATCATAAACTTATGCATGTCACTTTCAGAAGATGAAGTGTGAAATATTGCATTCAAGGCACAGAATGCAACTTAAATTAAAAATATACTGTACATCTTCATATGTCTAAATTTCATTTTGACATTTTAAAAAATTCATATGTTAATTATTCTATAAAATATACAGGGCACATCTCCCAAATTTACATCTAATTTCATTAATGTATTCAGACCATTTGCATACATGGTATTAAGAAAGGCCAACATGTTCATCAGTTTAGCAAATGTTCAATGACAAGAAAAGGATGCTCACATGCACTGTTATATTCTTTTGTTCATTTTTTGGGGGTATTATGTGTCTGTTTCACAATTGTGTCTGTAGTACCATAGAATACGTGTCAGAACTTAAATCATTTTTTCTTTTGGTAAAACATCAACCTGACACAAATCAATGTGAGAAACAGCTGACTGAAATACTGTGTTGGCATAGAGATAAAAGTGAAGTGATAAATATATATTGCTACTCAGGAAGTCTACATTTCTGCCAGCTACACTCACCACAAGAATAGAAATGCTTCATTAACAACATTAATTCAACTTCCTGATAAATATCCATTGTGCAGATAAATCAGGAGCTGTCTGCCTTTCTGATATATAATGGCCTAAGAAGTAAGCTACCAGTTTAAGCAGCTACAATATCACAGGAGTTTCAAAATAACACCGGACTTTGCTTATGTGTGTCAGCATCACTTTGTTTTAATTGTGTCACTTTCTACTAATTTTATCACTGGAAATAATATATAACTAGATATGTGAGTTAGTGCATTGCTGTTTTTGGAGGAATGCTTTTAACTTGCTTCCAGATCATCAGAAAAATCTGCCTGGTTGGCAATGGCAGTTTCACCCTACTGGACAATAATTCATTTCTTTTTATTCTCCTCAAAAGCCCATTATTGCAATATGAAGACCGAGATTATACAACGACCCCCCCCCCCATTAATATTCAAAAATGTGCACGCTGATTTGTCAGCGTGCACGTTGTAAATCCGAGTTATGGAAAAAGGTCCAGTCTCCCAGACTTTTTCCATTACTATAACTCTTACAGCAACACTGTCTCGCTATGTTAAACTCTTTTAACATAGCGAAACAGCTTTAAAAAAAGCAACAGAGATTCTCCGTTGCTTTTTTAAAGCTGTCTTGCTATGTTAAACCCATTTAACATAGCAAAACAGTTTGTAAAAAGCAACAGAGATCTTGCTTTCTCCGTTGCTTTTGCCCACAGCTCTGATGTACTGCATAGGCATATGCATGAGCAGTACATCAGAACTGCCGCAGAATACCAGACAGCTGCAGAAGGGCAGCAAGGAGGCATTATACGATGCCATTATTTAAGAAAAGTAATTATTTTTTTTCTTAAATAATGTCATTGTATAATAGCAATAACCCACTTCTGGGTGTGGGTAATGCTGGATTTACCCATGGTTGGCTTTGTTTGGCAACTTGGTCTTCGCCCTCATGACCAAACCACACCAACCGTGGGTAAATCCAGCATTACCCACACCCAGGTGTGGGTTATTGCTATAATAACTAATCCCAGGGTCTGGGCCTGGGACTGGGGCTGGTGTCCCCCTATCCATACATTTCAAACTTACTTACTTACTTACTTATTTCCTGGATTTAGACTGTAGAATTCATTGTTTAAAAGTGGCAAATTGAATTTAGAATTTTGGATTCTGAGAAAGATTAATGTTTCTCCTTTTAGTTATGCTACTGTGGGTTCTATTGATTGTTGTATCTACAGATACATTATGAGAATTGTCTAATTTTCTTTCAACACTTACTAGATAAGAAGCCATGTAATGTCAACACAGGTCTCCATGATGAGTCTACCTAAATTATTATGCACACAAGTATCACATCATGCAGAGATTATTATTTCTGTTAACTTTTTGTCACTTCCCATGTTTTCACTGTATGAGTACTTCTCGCATGAGATTTACCTGCTCCTCTAGAGGAAATAATACCTTAGATTTTCAGATAAAATATAGTTCACTACTCAGCAGTAAATATACAGCTCTGTCCGTAATGCCCAATAAACATGTTCTATCATTAATAACAGCTAAAAAGCAGGTTTAAAGTGCAACATCTTCTTCATAAACAGCACAATTTAACACCAGGCATTTATGTATTTGAAATACAGTACAAATCTGCTTTTTCAGGCATTTATCAAGCAGTGTGATCTGGATAAGGATCCACCCAAAAAGAATCTATGCCATTATCACTAAGTGAGTTGAAGCTCTGAGATAATGGGTAAAATCACTTCTAAGTATAATTTGCATATTTATACTAAAATACTTTGTAACTGTCTAAATAAATACTCAGTCATTGTCATTTTCAAATGTATATGATAGCACTAATCAGAAAAAATTTTCATTAACAGCACAATCTATAATAATTAATCTTTCTGGAATCAAAATTACTAAATATATTGTAACTTACTTATATTTGGGGCACTACAACAATCCTGGACTACAAATCTTTTCTTAGGCTCTATATGTTATTCCCCTAATGAGATTTGAACTGGTCTCTATCTACATAGTTATCCTATCTTGTATCTAATAAGCATATATCATCACAATTCGCATTCCTATACCATTTTAGCATTGCAAGTCTTATTTCTCAGTTTTAGTACTATTTACATTTGCTGCTAAGAAATAAATATTATCCCTTCCCCGCTTTTTGCTGGTTTTTCTTCTTAGAATTTCCTTTGTTTCTTGTCTTTCTCCCCCATGACATACATTTCACCTGTCCTTCCTTTATTGTTTTTTGTTAAAATATTTTATTGATTATAACAAGTAAATAACAAAGTTTAACTGCAGAACTATCTAAACAAACTAGATAAAGTGAAACAAATACAACTACAAACATGTCTACTATCTAATTTACCTTCTAATAATTCTTAAAAAATAAAAAGAAAATGAAAAATAAAGTTTCTCTACTTCACCACGAACTGGAAACAGAAAAGCTCACCACCACACAAGGAACGAAGCCAGTGATTATCTTTATATTTTATTAAAATCATAGTCCAGTCCAGTAGCAGATCCACAATGTAGTCCCACAAAACAGGTAAAATAAGCACACACTGCATCCAATAAAATCTGGTTAGCAGGAAATACAAAGCATAAAATGCAGACTCCTCTAGTGCCTCGGCTCTTCAGCCTTTACAGAGTATATCTCTACTTCACATATTATATCTCTAAATAGCATGATTACAATTAACCAATCGTAGACTTAAATTAATTAAAGAAAACATGTCCAATGACATTCTTGATTCATTCCATACGGAAATAAAGTGTTAAACTTTAGAATTAAAGTAGATTCTATCTTCCAAAGTTGTGTTTTAATATCAAAGTCATACATTTGTTGTACTTGCCCCCAAATTGTAGCTTGTAAGCCTTGTATGTTTCCAGTGTGACATTCTTTAAAATGTAATGCAACAGGACTTTCTTCTTTGCCCTTGTTAACATCTCTAACATGTTCCTTTAACCTTTGTTTGAAACTTTTACTTTCCCCCATGTATACCTTACCACAGGAACATTTCAAACCATAAGCTATTCCAGTACTGTCACAGAAAAATCTCCCTTTACATGTAAAATACTTTTCATTAATTTTATCAAAACTGTTTACTACATACTGGCAACAACTGCACTTTCCACAAGGGAAAGTACCTGTTACACCCACCACCAAACTCCTGTGACTTACAGGCAGCTGAAACTTGCCATGCACCAAGAAATCTCTTATACTTCTACCTTTCGGGTAAGAAAACATGGGGTATTCATTTGCTCTTATATTAAGGAATTTATTTTTTTCTAATATACCCCAATGATATTTTACCAAATTTATTAAAACTTCTATAAACACTGTATATTTGGTCACATGACATAATTTTTGATTATCTTGTTGATGCACTTTGCTTTGCATGCTATACCTGCTCTTAGTATTATTTTAGTATTATTTTAGTATTATTTTGTTGTATTATCCTCCTGTTATTTTCTTGCAGCCTTGTTTCTTTGTAACCTCTAGTTACAAATGTGTGTTGTTTTTTCTATTTCCTTCTCACACTGTTTTTTTATCACTACATATTCTTTTTATTCTAAGAAATCTCTCATAGGGGATAGATTTAATAGTGTGGGGGGGGGGCGTGACAGCTTTCTCCATACAGTATATGACCACTCCCTTCAAATTTTCTACGTAAACTTGTTTGTATTCTACCACCATTAATATCATGCAAAGTTATATCAAGAAAGTTTGTATTTCATCAAACTTAATATTACAGGGATTTATCTGAATCTTTTGCACAAACGTATTCATTTCTTTTTTCTTTCTAAAAATGATGTTATGGAATCAAATATACAGTGTTTACAGAAGTTTTAATACATTTGGTAAAATATCATTGAGGTATTTTAGAAAAAAATAAATTCCTTAATATAAGAGCAAATGAATACCCCATGTTTTCTTATCCGAAAGGTAGAAGTATAAGAGATTTCTTGGTGCATGGCAAGTTTCAGCTGCCTGTAAGTCATAACAGTTTGGTGGTGGGTATTGCAGGTACTTTCCCTTGTGGAAAGTGCAGTTGTTGCCAGTATGTAGTAAACAGTTTTGATAAAATTAATGAAAAGTATTTTACATGTAAAGGGAGATTTTTCTGTGACAGTACTGGAATAGCTTATGGTTTGAAATGTTCCTGTGGTAAGGTATACATGGGGGAAAGTAAAAGTTTCAAACAAAGGTTAAAGGAACATGTCAGAGATGTTAACAAGGGCAAAGAAGAAAGTCCTGTTGCATTACATTTTAAGGAATGTCACAGTGGAAACACACAAGGCTTACAAGCTACAATTTTTGGGCAAATACAACAAATGTATGACTTTGATATTAAAAGACAACTTTGGAAGATAGAATCTACTTTAATTCTGAAGTTTAACACTTTATTTCTGTATGGAATGAATCAAGAATGTCATTGGAAATGTTTTCTTTAATTAATTTAAGTCTATGATTGGTTAATTGTAATCATGCTATTTAGAGATAGAATATGTGAAGTAGAGATATACTCTGTAAAGGCTGAAGAGCCGAGGCACTAGAGGAGTCTGCATTTTATGCTTTGTATTTCCTGCTAACCAGATTTTATTGGATCCAGTGTGTGCTTATTTTACCTGTATTGTGGGACTACATTGTGGATCTGCTACTGGACTGGACTATAATTTTAATAAAATATAAAGTTAATCACTGGCTTCATTCTTTGTGTGGTGGTGAGCTGAAAAATAAAGTTCTTGTTATTAACAAGGATGTGATTATTTACTTAGCAGATCCTTGAGATTCATCCAAATGTTATGGGAAGTGGTATTTCTGGTAGTTCTCATCTTGATTGTTAAAACTTCATAATGACAAACATCAGTTCCAATACATCCTTTATTGCTAATACATAATGGGTTATAAAACATTAATTTTCTTTTTATTGATTAACCCCACATTCTTCCTTTCTTTCCCATTGCTACTCATTTAGTGACGCTTGTCTGTTTTTTTTTCCATATTTAGTCCCAGTATTAAACTGTTGTATTGAACATTTTCTAAAACATTTCCTTCCTCTTCTTGCAGCCTAACCTTACAGTCAAACACATATGATCTTTTGGCTTGCAGTATCTAGAAAATGATAGTTTTTCACAACATGTCCTATTATGCCACATTAAGCACACATTCTTTGTGCGTATTCCTTAATTAAATTACTATCAGCTGCAAAGAAGTGACATGGTTTAAGTTACCCAGCACAAAGAACTGTACCTCTAACTCCTTTAACATGTATTATATAAAAATATGCTTTAATGCATTATTAACTTCCTTTAATGTGACCCAAATAACTCAAACAATTATTAAAAGATAATGGTCTTTATAATAAATAGTCTCTAGATAGTCCTTAGTATCTTTTTCAGGTATTGCATCAGTCCTGAACTGATCAACCAGTTTCTTTTTAAGTAATGGTGAAACAGCAGAAAGTACATGCTCATTCCAGGGGGATTTGTGCCTTGTATTGAAAAGCATTTCAAATTATTTAAAACTAACATCTCTAAAGTGTTCATTTCCCAAATGAATAGGTTATGTAGTATCTGCAGCTGTATAGTCCATATGCTTAATAATTATTTCCCAGGTTACATACCTATGACGTTTACTATCCTTTTTATTGGTAATTCTCACAGTTGGCTTCCTTATCTGCCCAAGCTGCTGCTGTAATATTCCACAGCAATTGCTGCTGCCACCTCATATGTCCATCTCTTTTCACCGTTCCAAGGCTTTTCCTGTCTTTGTTCTGTGAGGTATAATACTTGCATTCCCTTTAATGCAGCAATTGCTTTGAATCTCTTTTTGTACCAAAATCCTAACCCACTGCTTGTAACTAGAATATTGCTGAACCATCTGATGGGTACTTCTATATCACAATATGTACCCACTGTGTATGCAACTCACCATCTGTCTTAACAGTAATTTGTGTTTTTTCAACAATATCTGTGTCAGAAAAAGTTTGCTGAATTAATTCTTCTTCTCTGGTTACAGTCTCCATATCTGCTATAGAAACAGTTGACTTTTCCTCTGTTGGATTAGCAAACTCTTAAAATCTTGCATAAGTTCTCTTAAAATCTGACTAGTTTATGATTCCCAACAAGGTTTATAAAAAATCTTCATTACTATACCAGCCCAATCAAGGGATTCTGATGTAACCACTGGCACAGATATTTCCCATTGTTTAAAAACTTATCATTTATATATCTGTAGTCCAACAAAGATTTATTTGCATGTTTTTTTTTCTTTTCTAATAACTGCTAATAATAAGTATTTAAGTAAGCCTTAACTCAGTAATGCCTATGTGGAATGCCACACCTCTTGCAGCCTACACAGAACCATGCATTTCAGAGCATTTTCTGAAAAATGAACTTAAAAACAATATAAACAAATGTAAATATTTTGTGAACAATAACAGCTATTGAAACTGTACAAATAGAAATATTTGTAAGAAGTATTCTTCACAGTTATAATAGTGCATTCTTAGTCATAAATACTGTAATATATTATAATGCACACAATCTAAAAATGATATTTTTGTTAAGCTTTCACAACTTATTATATCTTAGGAAAATGTACAACTTAGACATATATTGTTGCAACACCTTTGTTAAGATGATATAAGCTTTCACATAGCAAGAAATTCCTCTTTGAGTACATATTTTTTGAGATATTTACAGAAATAAGAAAATATATCATTATATAATTAGCAATATAAATGGCACACTGACTATCTCTCAAGATCTGCAACTTACAGTGCAAATAACAATGGCAACTTTCTTCAACAACATCTAAGGTTTTATCTGAAGTCATGCAATAGTTTGCAAGTCACTTGTTTTTTGAAGCATTATGCGTATATGGAAACATTGTTTATTCTTATAATTACTAACAAATAACTAGCAATATCTGCAATATAGTGTGACATAAATGAACATTGGTTATTAATTTTCTTGTCTCCCACAATGGCATTTCACATCATATCCCTCAACAGCATATAGGTTTCTCAGTTATGAAAATATAAACATAAATATAACAATCTTAAAAATAAGTGATAAACAGCAATACAATTCTGTACTTCATGACATCCTAGACTAACAATATGAGTCTTTTTTTTAGTAACAACTTGCCCTTTCTAACACTGCCAATTATGAACTAGGAAATCACGTAAAGAAGTCAGGCTCAAAAAAAGGTCTGGACACCATGCAGAGCTATGGTTATTAAATGGAAGTATACAAAAAAGATACTATAGGCTTGCATGGATTAGAATACGTATTAGCCATAGTCTATCAATTTCTATTCTACTGAACAGGTCAGCCCTTCATCATCATCATCATCAACCACCTTTTTCCCATTTTTACATGGGGTTATGGTATGATGTCAACAGTCACAATTTGTCTGGATTCAATGCCACTCTCCTACCATTTCTGACAGTTATGAAGGACTGTTCCAGGCCTTCTCTCACATTCCATCCATTTCTTTACTGCACACCGTCATTTATTCTTGCCTTCTTCCTGTCTGTCTGAACTCTTTTTCACCAGATTGCCTTCAACTTTCCTGTACATGTACCCAAACCACATTCTCTTTTCTTTAACCTTCTCAGGAATTAGAGCTACTAGGGTTACTGCTCTGATGTCCTTATTTCTTTGACTTTTTTTTTTTAAACAAGTTTATTGTTTTTAACATACAAAATAAATATCATAACAATTTTATACAAGTAATTAAAATAGAAATGGTTATAACATTCAATAAAATAACCAAAGTATTTACAAAGACATCCACTACAATCAAATCAATTAATTAAACTAAAATACCATGCTATTGAAGCTAAGATTTTTTTAACAGATTTTGTAAAGTATCCCATATGATATAGTAAGATGTTTTTTTAGTAGTTCTTGATTTTATTGTCATCAATTCCATATGGCACACTATAGTCATAACATTTTTAAATTCATTAAACGAAGGGGGAGTATCTGAAATCCAATTTCTGGTTATTATTTTTCTAGCCACTGCTAGAATAGACCATAACAAGGGAAGCTTAACCTTTTTAACACTTTGAGGAACAGGAGTGTTGAATAATATAAGAGATTTAGAAATAATGAAATTATCTGTAAAAAGAGCCTGCAAAAAATCATTGATTGACTTCCAATATTCTTTCAGTTTTATACAGTCATAAAACATATGTGCCCA
Source organism: Protopterus annectens (assembly GCF_019279795.1). Classification (NCBI taxonomy): domain Eukaryota; kingdom Metazoa; phylum Chordata; order Ceratodontiformes; family Protopteridae; genus Protopterus; species Protopterus annectens. The sequence goes on along the minus strand of NC_056731.1, from coordinate 1,233,523,900 downwards.
ATCAGCATTAATTTCTACATTACATCTTTTACATAGATTGTCTTTATTATTTATTTTATTCATCGTCAAAGGTGTATAAAAGGATCTATGTAAAAATTTCCAAGTAAAAAGTCTCCAAATAATGGAAGAAGTAGTTTTATAGGCAGATTCCAATATATATTGTTTATCTTATTGATTTGGTGATTCACCATTAATGGAAGTGAAATAATTCCAATAGGTAGCTACACTGTAATAAGTTTCTTCTCTGATAATTTTATGTATGTATGAATGCTTACCTTTATCAGAAACTTTATGTTGTAAATTTAATATCAAGTAATCAATCAGTGTTGGAATAGATTCTTTAACTGTTATAGACATTAAATCAATTTTATTAATAAGATGTTGTCTAAAGGTCTGAACTTCTAGCCAACAAGTTTCTCTCAGATCAAATTCTTGTTTTAAGAAGTCTAAATTTTTAACTTTATTATCAGATAGCAACTGATACCAGTACTTTAGATCATTTTCGGTGACTAAATGAGTTCTTTCAGAAGTGGATGACAAAAGCATACCTTGTGTATACATTATAGGGAATATAATAAAATTCCATTCCTTATACTTAGGATGCATGAATATAAAATTATGATAACTAATAATAATGTTTAATGGATAACTAACTATATATTTTGGTGTAATAGGTGAAGTACAAAATTCTTTAGTAACCATAACATGGAGTTATTTACAATCATATTTTTATGTGTTAAAGAGATTTTCATGAAGTGAATACTAATTAGTTCCCAGTAATCTTTCCATTTTGCAACATATGACTGATCTATTAACAAAGTAATAACTTTTATAATAGAAGAGATAGTATATAAGTTAAAGTCTGGAAAAGAAATATCCCCTTGAGACCAGCTATTAGTATGTTTCTTTAATGCAATCCTAGGTCTATTAGGTGCCCATAAGAAATTTAACATTAGTGTATTCAATTTCTTGATAATTATTTTTGTAGGTGGGAGTATTATTGATTGTATTAAGTATAATATCTTAGGGAATATTATCATTTTAATAATTGTAAGTCTCTCTTCCATAGTAAAAAACATATTATTCCAGGTATTGAAAAGATTTTGTATATTAAGAAGACAGGTATTATAATTATTATGTATAATAGATTTGATATCCTTAGTTAATATTATACCTAAGTAAGTTATCTGACCTGAATTGGGTATATATTTACTAAAATCACTAATGAGAACATTTTTTGTGTGTATATATATATAGGTAGTATTTTAGTTTTTTCTTCATTAAATATTAAACCAGAAATATTTTTAAAATTCATCATTTTATCAAATAGGGACTGCATAGAAGAATTAGATCCTGCTGATGTAATTAGAACATCATCTGCAAAAAGTTGAATTTTAGATGTTGTATTTTCATCTATATCAAATCCTTCTATATCAGTACTGTTTCTGATCAGATTAACCCAAGGCTCCATTATTAAAGTAAATAATAATGGAGAGAGTGGACACCCTTGTTTTGTACCTTTTAAAATGGGTATTTTTTGTGAGACATATGTTCCTATCTTAATGTAAGCCAATGCTCCTTTATATAAATGTTCAATTAGATTTACAAATGCATCTGAAAAGTTTGTGCACTTCAGTAAGATAAACAAGTAGTCCCAACTTACTGAATCAAATGCTGAACTTATGTCGAGACTAATAAGTGTTAAATCATTCTTTTTCCTATTTGCAAAATCAATTAATGTTAGAGTTCTCCTTATATTATCAAAAGTATTTCTATTTACAATGAAGCCTGTCTGATCTATATCTATAATGCCTGGGATGATTGTCTTCAATCTATCAGCAAAAATACTCATAAACATTTTATAATCAACATTAAGTAATGAAATGGGTCGATATGAAGTGCATCTAGCTGGATCTTTATTGGGTTTTAAAATTGGCGAAATAAATGTGTATTGCCAAGATGGGGGAGTTATTAACTCATTTTGGGCCAAAATAAAAACCTTATGTATTAATGAGTATGTGCTTTTAGAAAAAATTTTATATATCTCTGGTATAATACCATCATTACCTGGTGCTTTGTTTGATTTAAGCTTGTTTATTTGTGTAACAACCTCTGTATATGAAATATTTTTATCCAATAGTTTAGTCTGTTGTTTATTAAGTTTTTTATTCATGTTTGTAGTTATAAATTTCTTTATTTTATCTTTAGGTTCCATGTTAATGTTATTATGATTAATTTTGTGAAAGTGATTTCTAAATTCATCTAATATTTCTGGTAGACTAGAAACATTCTTCTTTTTCCTTAGAGAGAACATTTCTTTGATATGATTTTGCTTATTCAACCTTTTTGTTTTATTTTTAAGTCTATGTAAGTATTTGAGACTTATTGAGTAAGACAAAAACTTGTATTTCTCTAAAGTTATTGTAACTTTATGAGTTAAAATTTATTTGTATTTCTCATTTAGTTTGTTTATTTCTTCAATGACATTTTTGTCCATAATATTTTCTTTATTATTATGCTTATAAGAGTCTAATTTACTTTGAATATCTAATAATTCCTTATCCCAAGATGTCCTTTTATTATTATACCATCTGATACTTTGTCCATATCGATATGATTTTAAAGCATCCCAAACATAAACAATGGAGACATCAGGAGTATTATTTATGTCTAAAAAATGTTGCACTTCTGAAAGTATATAATCTTTATAGTCTTTTAGTTGAGTTAAGTATGCTGTTATCCTTTTGATCTGAACATTGTAAGTACTTTTTATCATGAACTCAAAGACAATTGAATTATGATCTGATATAGGACACAAAATGATTTTAGAATTAATTAATTCTGTTACCATCTGGTTAGAAATAAAGACTCTATCTATTTTTGAATAAGTTTTATATCTGTTAGAAAAAAAGGTGTATGGTAATGATTTTGAATCTATCGGATTATTAATATCATTCAAATGATAAGAATTAACAAAATCCTTTAAATGTTTTGCATTAGATGTAATTTTCCTTTTTCCTATAGTAGTAGTATCTTTTCATGTAGGATACAATTAAAGTCACCTGCTAAAATAATATCTCCTATAGAGAATGATATGATCTTATTAAGATGGTATTTCACTGTATTAATACCAATTCCTGGTATCCAATATACATTGATTAATGTATATGTCTTTCCATTAATTTGTATTGTAACCATACAAAACATTCCTTTATCATCTTCATAAGACTTAATAGTTTTAGGTATGGGCATACTTTTATTCCATAAAATAGCCACTCCTCTTTTTTTCTGAGTGTGCTCTGAACTAACTAATACTGTATATTTATTAGTGGCTAATTTATCAATATCTTTTTTCAGGAGATGTGTTTCTTGAAGGAATACTAAGTTGGCCTTATGTAAATTAATATATCTCATTAAGCTTGCCCTTTTACATGGATTATTCAGTCCATTGATGTTTAAAGAAATTCCTTTTAGAGAAGTCATTTGGCATTTTTAAAACATATAAAACTTATAAACAGAATAACAATTAACAAAATAAGTAATATTATACCTCCTCCTTTAGGTGTACCTTTAAATATAGCTGTATTTATTGAAACTCTTATGGGATTTTGTATAAGCTTCATTTTTGTTTGTAGTGACAATGAGTTTATAAAATGTATTGTGGATGTCAGAACTATATACAAACAACAGTAAACAGAAGAAAATAATATAAGGATTAAACCTTGCACCCAGCCTGGAGTTAAAAACTCCAACTTTGAGTAGCACATACCATTCAAGTTAACCCCCTACCCTAAGCAGCAGTACCTCAGCTGCCACCTTATCAATTTAATACTGGTTATTATTAACTAAAGTTAACCTCTTTCAATTAGATTATCTAGTAAGACAAAGCTAAACATTTGATAAATCAGCATCATATAAATAAATAGAAACTTTTAGAAACAATTCATACTACTATGTACATCTATTTAGTATAATACATTTATAATCAAATAGCATTCAAATAAACTTGATATTGGGAACCGAGAAGAGAGAGAGAAAGAAAAGAAGTGAGAGGGAGAGAGAGAGAGAGAAAAAAAAGGGCATATCTACATATTAATTTATTCAAAGTTTGTAAAAATAAGTTCTTATGTTCATTTAGAGTCAATAACTTAGGCTATTATGATTCAGACATTACATATATTAGGATATTCCTATTTTCTGTCATAGAAATGCAGTTAACAGCTTCTAAAAGACTTTAAATTACTTGCATCAAAGTTTTTTTCTCATACTTATTATTGCCAGTTAAATAAAATATTTATGTTCATAAATATGGTTACAGATCATACTGCATAGCTATGTAAATTCTCAGATATACTTAAATCATTGTGAAGAAAGCCATCTATATTTTATATATCTGAACTGCTGCTTTAAAATATGTCACATGACAGCTTCTTCTAAGATAAAATCATAATGATATTTATGCTTGTCAGTTAGATAAGTCAAATGAATTGTAGTATTATATATGTTTAAAGCATAAGTATTTACATACATTAATATGTTGCAGTCATGTAAACTTTCAAAAACATATGTTTATATGTTTTACTTTCTATGCCTTCTAAAATATCACACTTGCTTACTATGGGATGCTGAATCATTTAAAATCATTATAACTTTCATATTTTATAAATTATAACATGGATAAGTAAGTAGTTATAAAAAATAACTCACATTTAAATGTTATAGAGTTCATTTTCCATTGCAGAGTCGCATTTGCAGCAGTTCTACTTCCTGGTAGAGTGTTCTTCTTGAATCTGCAATGTGTCAGTGTGAAGTCAGGGGTCAAAGTTCAAATTGACTGCATTCAGCTTCTCTGCGTGAATTCTGAGTGTTGAAGCTTTTAAAACAACTCGAGGACACTATTCACGAGGTAACCCACATCCCAAATTGTCTCCCTTAACATTCTGGCGGGAATTTTAATAAATGCAAGTGACTGACATTCATTTAGCAATACAAATGAAACTAAACAGAGTAAAACCTTCGCGAAGTATTTTACAAGTTATTACAGTCTCTATGACAGTGAAACTAAGCCCACAGTTATTAATATATAATACAACTAATTTTTATGCCCCAATTCAATTTTTTATACAAATCTTATTATATACATGTATCAGTATTATCAAAAGCATGTAAATGTACTTATATGAAAGAAAAAGAGAGAGAGAGAAAATAAAATAAAAAGAGAGTAAGAGAAGAAAGAGAAAAGATAAAAAAGGAAGCTATAAAAAGTATCTACAGTGGAATATTACTTGCTGTTTATATTAATAAAGATAGATATGAAACATATTATTTACTACTGTTTAGTTATAATTATTAGTAATTAAATCATGACAGATTATTTGTAAACAAGTATAAGCAATAGAATCATGGCAAAATAATTAGCAACAGTATTTAAACAGCATATATACTTTTTTAAAAAGAGTTAATAAGTTATAATTCCACTTATCATATTTTCATCATACTTCTCTCCCTGCCCTCCCCCACCCCTTACTGAATGCATAATCTAGAAAGAATGTCATTATTTAAAACAAGAAGAGAGAAAAAAAATGTATCAAATTACTAAACTTGTGTCTCTTTATCTCAAAGAGAAACAAGTTGATTGATAGCTTGTTATTTGTTCCTCAGATATTTTGACAATTTATGAAACAAAAACAGTTCTTTGTACACAGATAATAACTTTGATTAAATCTTTTTCAGAATATTTGTGGCTTTCTGGAGATGCAGTAACTGTATTTAAAGAGATTAATAGTGAAGAAAAAAGAGAGAGAGAAAAAAAAGAAAAAACATAGAACAAGTAATTTGTTTTTTAGTCTTTTTTTTCTTCTCTGAAGTCTTCCAAGAAGCTTCTGTTGCCAACCTCTTTAATGAAGGACTAGCCCATTCCATTTCCTCTATTTTATCCAAAATCTTATTTTTTTTGATATACAGCAATGCAGAGTCTAAGTCTTCAAAAATTCTAGGGCCATCAGGTAGAAAGATTTTTAGTTTGCCAGGAAACAGAAGGTAGGTTTTAAACTGTGCTTTCTTAAGCTCTCTTATCAATGGCAGAAAAACTTTTTTTTTAGTTATTACCAAGGAAGAATAGTCATTGTCAAAATGCACAGTTGCCTCATTAATTTTAACAGGTGCTTTAGCCCATGCAGATTTAAGTACCATCTCTTTGTTATAGGATGATAGAAATCTAATTATAACTGATCTAGGATACTTTTTGTTAGAGTTAAAATTAGATATGGATCTATGGGCTCTTTCAATACCAAAAGAAAATGCTTCTGGCAAGTCTAAAGTTTTGGGGAGCCATGTATTTAAAAAAGAAGTAATATTGTTACCTTCTATATTTTCTGGCAGTCCAAAAATCCTAATATTATTGTGCCTAGATCTATTTTCCAGGTCATCAAGTTTAGTTTGTAGATGTGTGTTCTGTTTCAGCAAAAACTCAATGTTGATTTCTTCTTCTTGGATTCTATTCTCCATGTCATTTACAGTCTCTTCTATGCCTGTAATCTGAGTCTTCTGTTGTTGCAAGTCTAGATGTAACAAATCTATTTGTTTTGTAGTTTTTTCTATGAAGTTATCAATTTTAGTATCCAGTTTGTCCATTTTGGTAGTAAGTTGCTGAATTGTAGATATCAGAGACTGAAGCTCTTTCTTGATGCTAGAATCTTGAGAATTTGTCTTACTGGAACTCATTTCAAACAGAGGAGCTGACAGAGAAATTTCCAAAGTATTACAGGAATATTATTAAAATTTTCTTTTTTTTTTAGATATTATTCAAGAAACAGATATTCCAAACGTATTTAAAAAGAAAATTACTTCATAAATTAATTTTTAAAGTAATTATTTCCTGTCAGTGCTGTGAAATTGGTGGAGCTGAAGAAATCTGCTGCTATCCTGTTCATCCTTGGCCATGCCCCCTTTTCTTTGACTTTTTGACAGTGTGTATTCTACGACCAATTTCAGACACTTAATTTCCTTCACCTCTAGCTTCCTCAAATATTCTGCCTTCTGACCATATTTCTGTACTATACAGTAGTACTGGTCACACCACTGTTTTGTTTAGTCTACATTTCAGCTTCTTTGGCATTTGCTTGCTGATGTTATGGATAGTATGGTAGTAGTAGCCATAGTAGTAGTAGTAGTAGTAGTAGTGGTAGTGGGAGTACTATTAGGAGAAGGAGGAGCCATAGTAGTTGTATTAGTATTAGTATTAGTATTAGTATTAGTATTAGTATTAGTAGTAGCTGCAATAGTAGCAGTGCTGGTAGAAGTAGTAGTGGTAGTAGAAGTAGTAGTGATGGTAGAGATAGTACTAATAGTAGTGGTGGTGGTAGTAGTACTAGTGGTGGTAGTAGTGTTAATAGTAGTAATGGTGGAAATATTAGCAGTAGTAGTGGTAGTCATAGTAGTACCAGTAGTAGTAATATTACTGGTGGTAATACTAGTATTGATGGTAGTGATAGTAATAGTAGTAATGGTAGTAGTAGTAGTAGCAGTGGTGATGGAGGTAGTAGTAGCATTAGTGGTGGTGGTATTAGGAGTACCAGTAGTAGTGATAATACTGGTGGTAGTAGTAGTAGTAGTAGTAGCAGCAGTAGTAGTAATGGTGGTAATATGTAGTGGTACTACTTACTCATAAAAAAACATATATGTGTTTATGTCCTTGTTTGTAGGTACAAGTGACTGACAGTGGATCTTAGTGGCTGGATTGAGCAAGACACTAATAAAGCTGTTGTTTTGTTTCAGTTAATGATTCTGAAGTAGTTATTTGGCATGTAGTTATTTGCTGACCAAGCATATAAACCTGCAGAATGATGTTGAAGTTCCTAGTGTAGATGCAGTGTTTATTTATGAATGTTTTCAGAATGAGAGGCACACTATTAATCCCTGCAGTGTAATTCACTTGATAGATGGCATACTCTCTAAAACATTACCACAATTGAGCCCATTATGCATGGCTTCAACATATGTATTCCATGTAAGCGAGTAGAAAGAACAACAAATCATTCTATGGCAAATACTTTACAATGGACCATGCAGAGGTTATGAAGAGCTCTGGAAATATGTCTCTTCCATGAGGTAACCTTGGCATTACAAGATGAGTGGGGAGATCCATAACTCTGACATTATACTGTTAAAGTCATGTCCTGCATCAAAGATGTACCAACTACCTAAAAGCAATTAGCCAATGTTTTGATGGTCTTAAATTGATCATAAAGTAGAAGTTCCAGAACTTTAGTGAACACAGGAGTAGAAAATTTAGTAGAAGTTACTAATGACTTTCTTGAGTCTTGTGGACAACATTGTAAATCCTTTCCTCTTGTTTTATACAGATATTACCATGCCAAAAATGAATGTACAAGTCAGATATTCTGAATCCTAAAGTGATTTAGTGTTATGGTGTTGTGGTCTATTAAACTCTTTTATCGCGTTAACTAAGCAGTCTACAAATTATATTCCAAGGTGAATGGCTATCTGTTCATATAAGGAAGACCAAGATGCGTATCATGCACATCACCAACATGTTTCAGAATATTCTGATCAGTACACCAATAAATGCTGCAAGAGTTGGAAAAAAGTACCAATGCTATAGCATGGGAACATATAAATAAATGAATAAATATATATATAAATTATGGTAAGATAATATGTGACATTTATTTAATTCAAAGTTATTTAAGATATTTATCAATGTGCATTCTCTCTTTCAGTTGTATGATAAGAAACATTAATTTGGTAATAATGGTACTACTACTACTACTAATAATAATATTTATTATTATTATTATTATTATTATTATTATTGTCTGTTATGTTAAAACCCTCTAAGAAAAGTGCTTCTTTTCAGGGAGTTTTACAAGAGCATTAGTGTTGTTGTGGGACTTGCTCAGAGGCACTGACTGTGACAGTGTGAGTTGACAGAATCAAACTGATGACTACAAGATGAAGGGTGCATACAGTTCCTCTTTGTAACCCTTTATACTATACTTCAGCGCAGAAATATTATCTAGTCTCATTCTATTCCAACTACGTTTTCTTCTCTTTAGCATGAAATTAGAGCTCGATAGCAGTGAAAGTACTTTAAAAAGCACTGTTAAATAAGCATCTTTCTTACATCTGATATAGTAGTAGCAAAGCTATTGTTTTTTATTGAATTCAGAACTCCATGCAGTGCATTAATGTACAAGAATACAGAGGTGATCTGCAATAAGATGGCTTAATGATTATGGCTCGAAGCATCAGAGTACAAAGGGCAAAAAGTAAAGTCTATGGATCAAGCTAGAGAACTTCATAAGAATACATATAAACCATCTATATCAGAGTGATAAATGCAACTCAGATTAATTTTCAGGAAAACATGGACAAACAGATAGGACGGAAATGGGGACACTCATTTAAGGTTCTCAAAGCAATGACATTTTATTTTCATTAGATGAAATCTGATAATCCTACTGGCAATCTTAAATATAATTTCTGGTCTTTACCATAATTACATTATACATTTCTAGTGTATCTCTCTCTTTCTCTCTCTCTCTCACTATATGTACATATATATATATATATATATATATATATATATATATATATATATTTATATGGATTCCTATTACAAGAATGAAAGTTTACTACTTCGAACTTGTAATAGAAAGCCTCACTTCTGTGAAAGTTCACTTTAATGAAAGTGAACTTTTGCGTAAGTGCACTTCACCGAAAACACCGCAGCACAGTGGATGACATAAAAAACAAGCTATGTCCTTCACTATGGTGCAATAATCATGGACCTTAAGGTTAGGGCACGGGTTAGGGTAAGGGGATAGTTAGTAACGCTATCCCCTTACCCTAACCCATGCCCTAACCCTAACGTTCGTGACTATCGCACCATAGTGGAGGACGTTGCTATGTCCTTCACTGCGCTGCAGTCATCACAGGCCTTAGGGTTAGGGCACGGGTCATGGTAAGTGGATAACCCTATGGGCTATCCCCTTACTATGACCCGTGCCCTAACTTTAAGGTCTGTGAGTACTGAACAGAAGTTCAGTATAACACCCATTTGTTGTACTGAACTTCGCGTAAGTGCACTTTCAATTAAGTGCACTTTCGCTGCAGTGAGCATTCCATGCACTATTTCGAATTAGTGAAAATTTGATCTAGTGTATGGAACCCATATATATATATATATATATATATATAGAGAGAGAGAGAGAGAGAGAGAGATACAGTTATAGATACATATATATAGATTATAGATATAGATACAGATGTATTGAGAGATATAGATAGAGACATACACATATTTGAACATTTTGAACAGATTCTGTGTACAAACCACTCACTAAAAGGAGCTGTCAGTATTAAAAGAAGTATTTATAAGAAGAAATATAGGTGGTGGTATATGAGTGCTCTGGCCTAAAATGCCAGGTTTCCTGAAAGTCCCAAATTTTGGATTTAGCGGTATTTTCCCAGAGATGTGGAAAATCAGGGTCCCTGGTTGTAACTTAAATTTGACGAAGGCAACTTTACTCCATAGCAAAACAATAAATCTTCACAAACTGATTACCATACCAAAGAAGCAACTTGAACCCAAAAACTGCAACAACTTAGTACATTAAAACATGTATTGAAAAGACAGTTTCAAATTGTTAAAATAAATAAAAAATGAATGGCTAGCAAGTTTACATTGATCACAAGGACTGAATCTCACACTGTAATTAAGCAATTATTTTCTTTTTCGAATCTGAGGTAAATTCAAACCTTGAACTGTAAGTGAAGGTCTAGCAAAATTATGTTTGCTATTTATGTTATGTATTCTTTCCTCACACTGTCCATTTAAAGGATCCTCATTTTATATAGCATTTCTCGTATCTGTTTTGTGTTTTCTATCTTAATACAGTCATGCAGAAAAAGGTTTTGGGCCAATAAAGAAAAAAAACTTGGTTTTGGTTAACTGTCTATTTGCTTTCTAGGCTGTTTTCTAGTTTGTGGCACAAATATGAAAAAAATGTTGAATAATAATAATAATAATAATAATAATAACATAGTGTTGGTCTACAGCATTGGGCTTTGTCTGATAACACTGTCCTTTTGAATTCTCTAGAATTGAATGTAGACTGTATGTTATAAAAAAAAAATGATTCCCTAACCAGAAGGAACAAGATGAAGTAGTCAGCAGAAATGTTAGCCATTTTAGTTACATACCTACAGACTTACTTCAAAGCAACCATTGATGACTACAAAGTAAACCATAACTGGCTAGAGAAAATACAGGTACTGAAGCTACTAATAGCTAGAATGGCTCACATCCTATACTTAATCTAGAGATTTGTGATTTTTGCCTAGCAGTATGATGACACAGAATTAACTGAGATTTACTATGAGTGTGCTTCACTCATTTTTAGGCCTCTTCAGCACAGTGCTGTTTTCTTTCCTCATATCCCACATTTATTTCTGCACTTCCTCACTCTTCATTCTAGCACATCTTTTGTTTATCACATGCACACCTTTCAAGTATCAGATTAAGTCTGTCAGTTGAATTTATATCCTTAATGCTGGACTACATCCAATTTTTTTCCAGGATGATAGGGTGAACAATTAAAGAAATATGCTGAACTGAAAATGCTGTGAAATAACTGACAACATAATTCATCAGTTTATCAGCCAGTCACTGCCATCTGTTCTAAACACAGAATGATTCTGAAGTTCATATGATAAATCCAAACTGTATTCCCCTTCCATCTTTCTCTCGCTTTGTGTGTGTGTGTGTGTGTGTGTGTGTGTGTGTGTGTGTGTGTGTGTGTGTGTGCTCATATCATGTAAACTGCAAGGTTGTCCTCTGACCCTCCATCATTATTACCTTTGCGTTGCACTATGTCAGTGGCAATCCTCCAGGATTTCAATAGACGTGTGTCATTAAGACATTTGAAAGGTTGATTTCCCCTAATGATGAGGTGTGAATTGATCGAGGTGATGACAACTGGTAATGAGCATTATTAGGCTGGTACTTTGTTCTTAATTACCCTAATTAACAAATTTACTCGTTGAAGCCAAGTCACTCTTGAATTCTGTTGCTATTTTTTGGTCTTACTTTCTCATTTTGTTTCCCTTTTCTTTCGTTTTTCTTCTTTCTTTCTTTTTGAATTTCAGGCCTGTTGATATTTCCTGACAGTATCCATCACAAAACTTAGCAGCTTGTTTTAGTTGATCTCATATAATGCTGTTTCTAGTGCATCTCAGTATGCAACCCATATTCTCTTGCCTTGGCTATAACAATAGTCAAATCATCCTTACCTGAAAATTAGGGGCATTATTAGAAGAGTGTGTGTGTGTGTGTGTGTGTGTGTGTGTGTGTGTGTGTGTGTGTGTGTGTGTGTGTGTGTGTGTGTGTGTGTGTGTGTGTGTGTGTGTGTGTGTGTGTGTGTGTGTGTGTGTGTGTGTGTGTATGCATTTATGCATAATAATGCACACATAACTAGTAAAATTATGCAGTACATATTTAGCCATTGAAAGTGGCCATCTGATGCATGTATATGCCACTAATAAACATTTTCTGCCGCATTTCTGAAAGGTGCTTAGTTATTTCTTATGAAACCGGATCATAAAGCAAAATGAAAGAAGGGATGACTCTGCTCTTAAGCAAGTGAAATGCTCAGGAGTATGATGTATCACCGAATGGATTTACCTCAGTAATGTAATTGTTGTTTATTCAAATTCAACATATATTAGTTATGGGAAATTCCTGTGTGTTTAACAGATTGGGAAATGAACCATTGTGGGTAAGGAAACATCTCGTGACTTATGCTGTATAATCAAATAGTATATTTAGAGTTGCAGGGGTGTGGGGAATGCCTGGAGGTTGTAGGGGTACAGTGTGATATTGTGGTAGTGGAGAATGTTAAAGCATGATCATGTAATAGAAAGTAGAGAACTTTCCTCTTCCTACACCATTGTGCAGTCTTGGAGTTTTTATAGAAATGTGAAGGCCTGAGTACATGAGATAGTTTACTGCCCTGCAAAAATACTGGTTTTATTAGTGTTCTGTTTGATGCTGTGGGATTCATTTATTTCTTTTACTTTGCTGAATTCCAGTATACTTATTTATTTATTTATTTAACATTTGTTTACCAGGAAAGTCAAACTTGGAATAAACCAATTTTCAGCAGAGGCCTGGGGAAAAATGCTCCAGATATGGAAAACCAGACCGCCCGGAGGAAACTCACACAAATGCAGGGAAGATATGAAGACTCCGCAAAGAATGTACCTCAGCTGAGAATCGAACCAGAAAACCTCTTGCTGTGAGGTGATAATGGAAATTTTCTTCAGCACTGCACCATCCCTAAAGATCTTCTAGGAAAATATCTTATACGCCATTATGAAAGATTAATTTTGAGTGACTCTGTCTTTGAATATGCTCTCATGGTTTGTGTTTTATTGGACTCAGAGTTTGTTATCTTGGCTTTATTGTGTAAATTGGTAGTATCAGGTTTTCTTTCTGGGTAACTTGTAGACTTTATTTATTCTGTATGGTCTGATGCAAGTGAGTGTTGCTTTGTTACATACTTGGACTGCAAATCAACCTTACTGTCAGGAAGCTGAGCATCCAAGTGCTCCAGATTATGCGGAACGCTCCACATTTAATGACGAGCGAAGCTACTGTTCCACTGTTCTGCATTGAACAGCTGTGGTTCCACTACATGAATTCTAATTGGTTTGTATACTGTAATTACTGCCAATCGGCATTGCAGTATACAAACCAATGCATAACTGTGCTGCCCTTCCACATTACACAGCATTGGCTGTGCTCTGCAGTTTTTGATTGGCTCATAGACTGCATTTACAGCCAATCGTGAATGCGGCTATGAGCCAATCAAGTAAGCTTCTCAAGGGGACGGGATCCAATGAGAGCTCCCCAATACAGGCTAATCGCATTCCGGGATATCTTTTCACGCCAAAATAATGGCTTGAAAATGGTTCCAGGAATCAGCAATTTTACTTTTTGCAAGTTGCTTGCAACAACAACTTGGAAGGAAGAACTCTGAAGACCGGGAACTTCAGTATTGGGGAAAAGGAAGGAGCAGTTGTGGTGAAGACTTCGGGACTTGGAAGCCAGCCTGCTAGGAGAGGAGTTAGTGAGCTGAACGGACTTGAGGTTCAGGGACCGTGCTTGCTGCTGCTTTGGTGGAATGAGACCAGTCAGAAGGCTGATGTTTATTTTGCTGCCTGCTGGATCATCGTTTGTGCCATGGATTGTATTAGACTAGTGCTGTTTACATAGGTAAAGGTAAGTGACTGTTTTAGCTGCAATGGTTAAGGTTAATCTTAATGGTTAAGGTTAATGGTTAGGCAAGTCTTTCCCTATCCTTATAACTGGTATGCTAGCACAGATCCTGTTATTGTAGCAATTTTCTAAGTGTATAAGAGCAATATTTAGTATCACTGGGCTGCTTGTCCCCCTAGTACATCTGATACTATTAATTAAGCAATTTTCAGAGTTTTATAAGAGGAATATTTAAAGTGTCTCTGTGTTTGTGCTGCTTGCCCTACTAGTGCATCTGTAAATGTAATTGCCATTTTTTAGAGAAACTGTATGCCAAGTTAGGTCCTGTTCTAGCAACTTTGTAAGTTTATAACAGCAATATTTAAAGTGTCTGTGAGCCATTTTAGAGAAATTGTATGCCAAGTCAGGTCCTTGATATTCTAGCAACTTTCTACATTTATAAGAGCACTATTTAAAGTGTCTCTGTTTGTGCTGCTTGTCCCCCTCGGACATCTTTGAAAATAATTGCTAGTTTTTTTGCATTAACTGTATGCCAAGTCAGGTCCTGTTATTCTAGCAACTTTCTAAGTTTATAAGAACAATATTTAGTGTCTCTTTGTGCTTGTCCCCTAGTACATTTCTGAAAGTAAAAGCAATTTTTTGCAGAAACTGTATGCCAAGAGTTTATGAGAGCATCATTTCTAAGTTTATCAGAGCAATATTTAGAATCTCTGTTTTTGTGCTGCTTGTCTCCCTAGTACGTTGGGCAGGGCTTTGTCCAGATTTCTTGCACTAAGAGTTTGAGAGGTATGTCAGAATGGATGTCAGAAGTGAGTTATTTATAGTAAGGAGATGATTTAAAGTATTCGGTTTTGTTTTCTGGTAGAACTTTAGAGTGTAACTTGATTGTGCATTCTTTGGTCATAACTGTTCTAAGGCATAACGTCTTAAATAGCACATTCTTATAAAAGTACAGAGGGCCCTAGTCTTAAGTACCCTTTTTAGGCACCTTTGCCAGGCCCAGAACTGGCAGTAGGACAGGTGTAGAACACATCTAAAGTGGTGTATGTAAAATGCAGATAGTATTGGTGTGTGTGTGTGTGTGTGTGTGTGTGTGTGTGTGTGTGTGTGTGTGTGTGTGTGTGTGTGTGTGTGTGTGTGTGTGTGTGTGTGTGTGTGTGTGTGTGTGTGTGTGTGTGCGTGTGTGTGTGTGTGCATGTGTGCGTGTGTGTGTGTGTGTGCATGTGTGTGTGCATTCCAAGTGCATTTAAGTACCATGCTCCATGGCAATAAGTCTACATCTGATATATGACAGGATGCTATTTAACTTGGTCTAACTAAAATCATTTGTGTGACTTGTAATGTCTGTGTAGGAAATGTAGTAAATTTGATTTTTATTTTTGTAAAATGCTGTTTCATTTGTGGTATTGCAGATAAATAATGGCTTTGGATCTGAGAAATGTCTTATTGAATTTTAAAGATGTTCTATCATGCTCCTTGGTGAAGGCATGTTTCGCGCAGTGTAAAAATAGGGTGTTCCACATTTTGACCATTTGTCACACATTGTTAGGGTCTGTGTTCCACATTGGCCTCTTAATAGGTTGAGACCTATGTCAGTAAGTACAACTGGCATGAGAAAATATTACCTATTTTAGGATATTTGCACTCACTTCATGGTACTGCAAATGTTGATACATAGTATACTTAAGTAAGTCGGTAAAGAAGCCCCTGCAAATGTGTCTATTTGTGTGTTGTTTCCTTTAATTTGAGCTTAGAGGTCAGCTGCATGTATTGGTGATAAATTTATGTGGTTTGAGCATAGAGGGTGTGATTTCATAGGCCTTATTTTGGTATCACATTAATACATTAGCACTGAGTTCTGCCTGTTTTTTGAACTGTCTCTGATATTTTCTGTTATGAAAAACACTATATAAAATTAAATGTCTGAGCTGAAATGTATTATTATTATTTTGACATGCAGCTGTTATTTCTTGATAAGCAGCAGAAACTTTTTTTTTTTCACCAGAGGTACCCTAAAATCATTGACTCATCCTACTGACATTTTAATTATTATTTGATATGACATACAGAATGTAAACTTCCTGATATGACTTAATTAAATTAGACAAGAGAGCAATACGTTTCAGTTATCTAAAAAAAAGAGCAAATGAAACAAGTGCGTAAAATCCCATAAAGTACTTGAAACAATCATAAAAACTGCAGTAGACAAATGATAGGATAAGAAGTAATTTCAGTGCCATTTAGCAGCTCTTGGGAAAACATTTTGATGATCATGGTGCTGTTTCTTTGTTAGCAGCTACCTGCAGTGAGAAACAATATATTTCATCTTTGGACAGAGCAGTTCTGAATACAAGTCATTTCACCTATTCAGATTCTGTTCTTATGTGTGTCTAAAGCTTAGTTCCTCATGCAATACCTGGCATAACAATTATAAAGGAAACAAATGTTAAATAAAAATAAATAAATACATCTCTTTAACAATATATCCATTTGTTGTGACATCCTTTGGATCAGTTCTATTATGACAATTCTTAATAAGCTAGATACCATCACTAAAATATAAGCTTCTATCAGGCTAAATGATCTCTAGTCCCCATGAAATGGAGGTCTATAATAACCGCACTTGGTATTTGCCTCTGTGCTGCAATCCATGTGACAGACAACCGCAGCATTCTCCATGACTTGGATAGGCAGCATAACTGCGGATGTTACCATCCGTAGCTTTTGCCAAATGCTTTCCTCCCATTCTTTAAACTTGTCCTGGTTAAATGCAACTTTCTTTTCCAGAGAGGTCATGCCTTCTTATGAATACAGTGAAATCCAGTTTCCTACCATATATAACTGGTCCAGTAATGCTGATGACCAAAATAAATCACTTGCTTCATATAACTGCCAAGACATGAGGCAGCCATGTCACATTTCTATATCAACCATCTATCATAGTTACATTTTACAACACCTGAAGATGGGATTTACCCCTTCTCCACTGTTGTGCAATTTTGAAGTTAGTATATATAATTAGCAGGGTGTGTGGGGGGTGCAGACCCCACATGAGAAGTGCAGGGGGACTTGTCCCCTGCATTAAAAAATTAAAAATGTTTTCAGTATTTTGAATTTTCAGTATTCACACACACACACACACACACACACACACACACACACACACACACACACACACACACACACACACACACACACACACACACATATATATGGATGTAGGGCACTGGATGGAATAGCCAGCTATATTGACACCCAGAATACCTGTGTAATAAATTCAAAACAAAAAATGATGACTCATTATGCAAATACTCCAGGGATTATCCTGCAGTGGAATAAATAAAATGCAAGTGTTTTTGCATGGGATGAGTACCCCGTCATCCCCTACATCCCCTGTTAATTATACATACATTAACTCAGAGACTGCACAATCCACAGGGAAAGAGAATATTTCCCTTCACAGGAATTTTCCATCTCACATACCTATCAAACTTTTGTCTGAGTCAACGAAACGGTGTTGTACATGGTTATATGATCCCGATGTCCACAACCCATCATATATAGATATATATATATATATATATATATATATATATATATATATATATATATATGTATATGTATATATATATATATATATATATATATATATATATATATATGTAGAGAGAGAGACATAGAGAGAGAGAGAAACACACACACACACACACACACACACACACACACACACACACACACACACACACACACACATACCCCGGGATTCAGCAAGCACTGCACGGCGTGCAAGAATAGTGCAAGAGCTAAAAAACAAAAAAGTACTGAAACTAACACAGCTGAAGATAAAACAAAAAACTTTAATGCACACAAAAGAGAGTAAGCACTTTCATGGTGTGCTCTCACTGCTTCATCGGACTGTTCTCAACTATTAACGAAAGCACTTAAATAGTATAAGTTAATCAGTCAATTAAGACACTAATCAAAGCAACAATTATCTGAAAGGGAAAAAGTCACAGCTAGAAAACAGGCAAATAAAACATATAAAATGCATAAAAAATATATAAAGAAAACAGTCCTAGACTTAGTGTTTGAGAGGTCTAGCTTTTAAAAAAGGCTTAAGAGAGACAACTTCATTAAGACCTGGTGTCTTATCAGCATTAAGAGACAGAATCCATTTTTGCTCTTGCAGATTCTGTGTGATTCCTAAGGTCTCCCCCTCTTAGACTCTCAGGAAAAATCTCTAGCACAGTTTCTTGCTATTGTACCATTCTATTTTTTTCTCAGCATATTTTTTGCACAATAGTGCAAGAGCTGCTGGAGGCAATATGGCCGCCGAGATATCCAGGAACAAGCTCCTGGCACGTGCATGTGCGCTCCTGCACTATCCCTGCACGGACACAGCTCTTGTATACTAATTACTCCATTTGTAGGTGAAAACTGTGCAAATGAGGTGAACTAGTGATCCAGGAAGCTGGCAGCCATGCGTGCAGGAGTAGTGTAACCTGCAGAAATGTATTCGGCTAGTAACCGAGTACATTTCTGCAAACTACAAAACAAAGCCATGACAGCTTCAAATAAAGGATGTATATAATGTGGAAGGCATGCCAATGGCCAAATATATGGCCATTGGCATGGAAAAATAGGTTCAAAATAACAAAAAATAACTTTTATTTTTTTTTGGCCGATTTTGGCCTTTTAAGCATAGGGCAGCAGCGCGCAAACTTGATTGGCCCGAAAATAAAAATAAAACCTTGAAAAAAAACTTTTTAGGCAAAATCACAATTTTGTCATTATACTCAGTGGCAGGCAGAAGACAACAAGGCCACTGGATAGGGGGTGTTAAAGAGGAAGACTCGGTGTTAGACTTGTAACTAGGCAATAGCAGTCAATTCTATGCAAATGAGGGGAATTATACTGAATCACAGATTTCCCCTCATTGCTAGCTAGCACCCAACCATGTAGGTGCAGGAAAACCATGGTGCAAGCCTAAGAGTTAGCTGACATCATAGAGGGGTGTGTCAGGCATACTGTAAACTTATTGGAGCTCTGTGGCTTGGGTTTGCCCTTAGCTTAACAGAGCTAAGGAAGACGGTGTGTCTGAAACTGCCTAGCAGTGTTTACATTGCCTAAATGGGTTTGTGCGCCACACACCAGGTTTTAAACAAAAAAAAATAAATAAATGAAACCACAAAATAGTAGCTCCATTCACATCTGAGCACTGGGTTTGCACGGCCCACCTCTGGGCTTAAACAAGAAGGAAATGGGAAGGGAAAACAGCAGTAGGAAGGTAATCAATGAGAACTGCATCAGAATCAGCTAATTACACAGGCAGCAGCACAGCCCAGCACACTACTATAAACTATGCAAATACCTTTCCCTTTGGTTTTTCCCACAAACTCTAGACCACTGGTGTGCACAAATGGGGAAATTTTACATAACAAAAGCAACAAAATGATAGGGGCTGTTTTTGCTCTCATAAATCAACATGTGGAAGAGGTTGAGGGTGGTGAGGATTACAATGCTGATGACCAACCCACAGTGAGGAGAAGGATAAGAGTGTACAGACCCAGGGTAACCTACCAGGGTATACATGAGCTGGAGATAGTGGAGTGCTATAGGGTGGACAGGGACATCCTACAGCAACAGGAACCTCTTATAGCAAATTGTTGAGCTGTGCCAGCCACACCTCGCACACAGAACCAACAGAAGGGAACCCATCCCAGTGCATACCAAGGTATGTGTAGGCTTAAGAATACTAGCCACAGGTACCTTCCAAAGGCCAACTGTGGATATCATGGGGATCTCACAGGTATCAGCATCCAGGGTACTTCACCGGTTCCTGGATGCCATGTTAGCACATGCCGGTGAGCACATATATTTCCTATATACCCATGAGGCACTGACCAGCAGAATGCGTCTCTTCCACAAAATAGCAGAATACCATGAGGTAGTGGGTGCCATAGACTGCATGCACATACACATCAAAGCACCACCCGGTGAGCAGGGTAGAGTCTACATAAACCACAAGGGCTTCCCCACCATCAACTGCCAGGTTGTGTGCACTGCCCAGGGCATTATAATGAATGTGTGTGCTGACAGCCCTGGAAGCTATCACGACTCCCACATCTGGCATATGATGCAGCTGTACCAGACATTTGCCAATGGGGACATCCCATATGGCCACCTAATGGGGGATGCTGGTTACGCACTGGAGCCGTGGCTGATGACACCCATCCAAAATGCACACACACCCAAACAAGAACTCCATAATGAGGCACATGCACAGACCAGAATCATAATAGAGTGTGTGTGTTTGGGATGCTCAAGTCATGGCTCCAGGGCCTGGACATTTCTGGTGGAGCCTTCCAGTACTCACCAGCTACATGTACCCAAATTGTCATTGTATGTGCCATGCTACACAATATGATCCTACAGAAACAGCTGCAGCAGGAACAGCATGGGGTAAGGCCACACAGCCCCCCACCATTGCCAGGGCCAGCACAGGCACAGTGTGACTCAGAGGAGTAACAACCTGATCCTTCCCCTGTAGGCAGAAGGAGGTGTGCCCATTATGCCCAGGCCTTTGTAAAGAAGCAATGTATAGCATATTTGAAACGGTAGGAACCCAGGGAATCACACCTCTCTCTGACCCTCATATACAGTAAAAGGGATGCCAAACATGACACTACCTGTGCTTAACCATGTATAGGGAGTGTACTATGGGCATCCAACATAGTCATTCCTCCAGCAACATCCTCAATACTGGCACAGCGTCAAGGTAAGTCAATCTCACTATCAATTGCTGAATGTAGTAGTATGTTCTTCTACCTGTATCTTTGGTATGGATGTGAGCATGTAAGGGAATCAGGTGGCTGATTGGGATGGCAGAAGATAGTAGACACCTATATTGGCAGCATGAAATCCTTAACAAATACTGGTGTCAACATAGTAGGCAGTACTAGACAAGGTGACAAAACCCACTGCAGGACATGTGGTGGGCCAAATGTGTGTCCATAGGACATACACATGCATGTCAGTGAGGCTCACATACCCAACAACAGTCTCAGCCAGCAAGACAGGTGTAGACAAACACAAAGAAAGGCTGTGCTAAGGCCTCTGATTGATGGCTATGGAGAACAGCCCCCTCCAGACCTACACAGACAGACTACAACAGGTCAGGCAGTGGGATGTTAGTTCTGAAGGGTAAGAAGTCTGAAACTGAAATGTAGGTCAATCAAACCTAAGAACTGTAGTACACTGATATGCCAGTAGTCTGCATGATAGATCAGAAAATAGAATGAACTGGAACCCAACAGAGTACCTGAAATACCAGTACAGTCATAGCAAATGTTTACAGTTGTCAGATGTGCCCCTCCTCCTACAATCCTATGTAGAAATGTAGTAACATGTACGTGTAGGTATAATAACAGTGGAGCACAGATTACTTGAGCTGGCCAAGGTAGCAGGATAGATTATTGCACATGTACAATATGCTGGGTTCTGTGTGTTAGGTTGTAGTGTGTTGTATATTGTGTGAAAGTGGTCATAATGTAGGCATGGAGGGCTGGGTACTGGTGACCACTGGCCAGTACTGTTGATGACAGTGCCAAGTTCTCACAACTGCAGTGCCAAACACAGAGTATCCAAGCAAGACACAATCCAGCAGTAATCTGTACTAATTATTCAGATGTATTATCTGTCACCATCTGAAAGCTGAATATGGCATGAATGTGGGCCGACACATACAAACAGTACACAGGTGGAAGTACCCTAGACAGAGTGTATAAAATGTTACTGTCAAATGGACACACCTTTGGACTTGTACATTCAGGTTAGCAGCACATTAGTTGGCTGTGTAGTAGAGAATACTGATGTAGTCTGGCCAAACACTGGCAGACCACAAAAGGCACATTTATGAAGTACTGAGAAACTGCTGATGTCCCTGCATAAGCCAGCATAAGGGGAATGCCCCACGTATATCTGTGAGTCAGCTGCAAGAAGCTTCCATAGCACACATTCCACTCATCTCACCCCACCATCAGCCACAAGTTCATCACAGGTCATATGCCTGCTGTTGGGAAAGAGTACAATATGACCCCCACTTCAGTTTGGGAATAGTCACAGAATACAGCATGCTGAAGAGGTGTCCCATGCAGGTGTGTCCCTAGCTGTAAGCAGCACCCTGCCAGAATCTACACCAATGGATCAATAAGGACAGAAACTATTGACATTAACACCTTGCACAATTACCCTGTCACCCCAGGGGAATACAATGACTTTCAGCCTTAGACTGTAGGAGTGACACAATGCACTGGGCTGCTACAGATGCCCTGCATCACTGCCAAATGCCCTACAGTCCTCTGTCAAAGGCCTGTGTCTCACCTGTACTGTCAATGTATGTTATCTCATGGTCTCCCAAATAACAACATAACACAGTCCACAGAACACAAATGCAAGGCCATGTCAACAAATCCCAGTAGCATGTCCACCATGTCCTACTGCATGAACTGTGGGCCAACCCCTAAATACTGCTGGGACGAAGTGATAACTATAGGGATCCTTATCAGATATAATTTGCATAATGTTCAGAAGAGGATAGAATAACAGATGGGGGGTAGAAGCATAGATGCCATGGAGTGTGTGAAGTCTGAAACTCAGATGTATGCACATACTATCCCTGCCTGCAAACACAGGAATGGGTGGCTACAAACTTGCTCATCAACCACAATGTGAAAGGGTAATGACCAGAAATATGAGCCCTGCCTCTGGGTAACCTGTGTGAATCTGTACATCTGTAAGGTATGGCCACAGCAGGATATGGCAATACTGTCACGTCGATGGATATACAAGCATGGGATCCTCAGCCACTACAGTACCAAGGTGCTGAAACATTTACACAGACCCATTAGCAAGTGTCTGCAGCTCCCCATCCAGAATGACATGATTGTGCAAGAATATGTAGGCTGCAGACACAATACTGGACACACCTGCATTCACCCTGCATTCCCCAGGAAATTATTGCAAGCAAATATGTATACCTGTCAGTAGTTGATAACATAAAACATCACAGTGTAAAACAGTACATCTTTTCTTCTTCTTCCAGCTTTTCCCAGTTAGGGGTTGCCACAGCAGGTCACCTGTCCGCTCATGATTGGCAGTAGAGTTTTACGGTGTTGAGTTGCCAGCCCAGCACCCAACCTTCCACAGAAGGCACACACTCACACCTAGGGCCAATTTAGAGTGTCCAATCTACCTACAGCATCTCTTTGGGATGTGAGAGGAAACCAGAGCACCTGGAGGAAACCCACGCGACCACAGGAAGGACATGCAGACTCCGCACAGAAGGCACCCCAGCCGAGGATCGAACCGGAGAACCTCTTGTGAAGCGGCAATGCTAACAGCTGCACCACTGTAGCCACCCACAGTGTAAAACAGTACATATGTCTGAATATCTCTGCTACCACCAAAACCATGTAGCAGAAGTAGCACATACACAATTAGTTGCAGTATCCCACTATCCTTTGCCCATTGTGAGCCCATATTGTCAACTGATCTACAGATATCCTGCAGAAACAGGTTGCTAGCTGTAGGTGGAAAACAGAAATGCCTGCAGTGGAGTACAACCTACCTGGAATGGATTCACACATTCAATACAGAAGGTAATACTGGGCATGCTCCCACACTTGGAGAAATGAAGCCTGTGTCTGACAACAAAATACTGAAAGGTCATACTGGGCATGCTCCCACACTTAAAGAAATGAAGCCTATGTCTGGCAACAACAGTGGCGTATACAATGAAACCCATGTCTGGCAACAACAGTGGAGTATACATATCTGTCAGTCGCAGATGTTTGTGCACACACTCAACATTGAACACCAGTCATGCTTTGCACACACATCGGATAGGAATACACACATATATCCAAGGACAACACACTATAATAGGTCAAACATACACATACATAGATGTATGGAAGACAGTGACAAAGAGCTTCCCATCATGAGGCCTGTCCCACCCAGCACACATCCGATTGGCCAATACCACATGATGTGCAAATGTCTATTACTGTAGACATTTGCTTCTGGTAGCCTTCAGCACTATAGTGTCTGTGCTGCTTGTGATAACTGTGTAACATGACTGTACAAGTCATTATTCATCTAGCAGTTGTATACACGTTCCTGTTAAATGTAAACCTGTGTGTGACTGAGTGTTGTGTGTGTGCTTCCAGAGGAATGGTGTATGGCCCATTCACACACAGTGCACTCCCAACTGCCCTACTTTGGTAAGCCTGCTGATGTCATTCACCTTGAAATACACCTTTGGAGAAAAGCTAGCCCTATAAGCTTCAAGGTGCATACTATAACTGCATAATGCTATAGTATAATGTCCTAGTAAGGTAAGAGTTGTAATCCCAAATATGGCAACTGTGAGACTCTGTGTGTGTGTTTGTTTGTGTGTGTAGGGATCAATGCTTTTGAGGCCATTTACAGTCACTACACTTTCCATTTTCCTACTTTGGCAAGCCTGCTGATGTCATTCATCTTGAAATACACCTTTGGGGAAAGGCTAACCCTGTTAGCTCCGTGGTATGTACTATAAGTATGTAATGCTATAGTGTGATGCACTAGCTAGGTAGGAGTTCTAGTCCCACACATGGCAACTGTGAAACTATGTGTGTGCTTGTTTGTGTTTGTAGGGATCAATGTTTTTGAGGCCATTCACAGTTACTACACTTTCCATTGCCCTAATTTGGCAAGCCTGCTGATGTCATTCATCTTGAAATATACAATATGAACCTATGAAATAAACCTTTGGGGAAAGTCTAGCCCTATAAGCTCCAAGGCATGTGCTGTAACTGCGTAATGCCATAGAGTGATGTACTAGTTAGGTAGGAGTTCTAATCCCCAACATGGTAACTGTGAGAGTCTGTGTGTGTGTGTGTGTGTGTGTGTGTGTGTGTGTGTGTGTGTGTGTGTGTGTGTGTGTGTGTGTGTGTGTGTGTGCATGTGTGTGTGTGCATATGTGTGTGTGTGTGTGTGTGTGTGTGTGTGTGTGTGTGTGTGTGTGTGTGTGTGTGTGTGTGTGTGTGTGTGTGTGTGTGTGTGTGTGTGTGTGTGTGTGTGTGTGTGTGTGTGTGTGTGTCTAGGGATCAATGCTTTTGAGGCCAGTCAGTCACTACACTGTCCATTGCCCTACTTTGGCAAGCCTGCTGATGTCATTCACCTTGAAATACACCTTTGGGAAAGGGCTAGCCCTATAAGCTCCATGGTGCATGTGATAAATGCAGTATACTGCAGTAGCAATACATAGCTAGGTAGGGGGTTGAATCTCAGTACTGTCAAGTGTGTGTGTTTGTCATCAGTATCCTGTGTGGAGGTAGCTGTGATTGTGTAGTAACAGGACTCATTGTGGGGTGGGTTTTGCAAATTTCTTATATTTAGGACCTACTATATGTCAAAATGTCTGGGGCGGCCACGGTGTTGCAGCGGTTAGCGTTGCCACCTCACAGCAAGAGGTTCTCCGGTTCGATCCTCGGCTGGGGTGCCTTCTGTGCAGAGTGTGCATGTCCTCCCTGTGGTCGCATGGGTTTCCTCCGGGTGCTCCGGATTCCTCCCAAATCCCAAAGACATGCTGTAGGTGGATTGGACACTCTAAATTGGCCCTAGGTGTGAGTGTGTGCATGTATGTTCCTTCTGTGGAAGGTTGGATGCCGGGCTGGCAACTCGACACCGTAAAACTCAACTAACAATCAAGAGCGGACAGGTGATCTGCTGTGGTGACCCCTAACCGGGAAAAGCCAAAAGAAGAAGAAAAAGATATGTCACAATGTCCACATTACAGGGCAACAGATGTCAAACAGCAGGGAGGCTGGTGTAGACAATCCATACTACTACATGTGACATTATGGATTTTCGAACAATATAGACAGCCCTTGTATTACCCAGAGAACACTCTCCACCCATGTCTCATACACAAGCACACTTGGCTAGGCAACAACCATTATGTTGGTAGTTCCCTGCATATTGTCCACAGATAGTAACCATGGTGTGATTGCAGTGGAATACAAAGAACATAGCACCATGTTCCATCCCTACAATAGGATAATATTTGTGGTCATTTGCTATGTTCCCCACTGGACACCTGCAACAACTGTAGAGTCAGCAAATGTAACCCACAAAGGAAATACCATAACTTATACACATGCCCTGTTAGGACAGATGACACTAACACCAGTGAATACCTGTATCATGCTGTCAATGTAGGTGCAGGATCAACCTCAGTTCCATAGCCAGATCTCACCACATGAGGTCAGGAATGCCACATCAGATGATAAAAATCTGTCCACACAACATGCCCCAGACACCACAGGTACACTTCCACATGTCACAGAACATGATGTGGGACATGTGCACAACCCAGACATCATCCATGTTATGGAATATAGAACAAATACATGGCAAGCATTGCACAGCACTGGCCACCCACAATAGTAACCCAGATGTGTGGATGGTGAATACAATACCCACCTGTGTGGGCCATTCCAGGAACTACACCCCTGAGCCACACTGCAGACCATTGTCATGTGACCTAATGCCAAGGTATACCCTTTGCCTAGCCTTGTAGAGCCTTCTGGCACAGTCAGCTACTACACACCTGTAAAGGAATGAATCCATGCATGTCAGCACTGGCAAATCTGTGTGTATGTGTGTGTGTGTGTGTGTGTGTGTGTGTGTGTGTGTGTGTGTGTGTGTGTGTGTATGTGTGTGTGTGTGGAGTTTAATGATTTGGAAGCCATTCACACTCACTACACCTCCCATTGCCCAACTGTAGCATGCCATCTGATGTCAGTCACTTTGACATACCGTTTATATATATATACATATATCAGCCTGGTAACCTCTGTGGTGCATGTGATACCTGCGTAATACTGTAGTGTAGCAAACTAGTTAGTTAGGAATTCTAATCCCAACCCTGCCAACTGTGATAGTGTGTGCGATTCCCTGAGAGAGTTTGGTTGTGTCTTCCTTGACACCTCCTTTTGTGGACAGGCACATGTACTACACTTACCTTATCCCTCCTTTATCACTGTTGCTGATGTCACTCACCTTCAAAGATACATTTGGGCAGCTCTCTAACATGTAAGCTCTGTGGCTCATGCAATAACTGCATACAAATGTAATAGCAATACATCATCAGGCAGGTGTTTGAAACCCTGTACTGGTAAGTGTGTGACACAAACATGCTTAGCTCCTACCTCCTTCCTTTCTTACTTTGTCTCTGTCTATCTTTCTCACTCCCTCTCTGGTGGATGTGGAAAAGTACACCTGCTTTGCTTAGGCAGCAGCAGCTTGTGTTCTGTAAGTAATGCTCATGATCAGCTGATGACCTGTGCACAAATTGCAGTCCCCCACTATCTGATTGCATGTGGAACAGCTGCGGTAACATTCCCATAGCCAATTGCATGGAAACACACTCATAACTAGGAACATCATGTGGGTGTTGGCTCTTTTTATTCTCTGTGAGCAGGACTTCATGTCAGTGTTTGGCAAACAGCATCACAGAGGGTAGAGGGATATGCCTCTTACAACATACACTGTGGAGACAGGCCAACAAACAAGAGGGGGATGTTCCAGACATGAGGACAGAATGTAAGTGTTGCTCTTCTATATTTGAAGTAATGTTGGTTTAACAAGCTTTGTGTGGATATGGCTGGTCTACATTATTTAATATCTGTCATGACAATGTTATGTGGTTGAGGAAACTCTCACCTATAGGGCTATCTGCAGACTGGCTAGTGTTTGGAGTCTTACATGTGTTGTGTTACTCACACATGTCTTATCTTTAGAAATACAGTAGCATACTCTGAGGTTTGCAGTCAGTACATGGTGACAGCCATGTGTTACTGACTTCATATCCCTCAGAAGACATATGTCACAACAAACCCTATTACACCAGTAAATGTATAAGTTTATCACAGCAACATGTCAATATTGGCCCTGTGTTTGTGCCTCCAGCCACAACTCTATAAACCTTTCTACATATGTCATGCAGTAAGAGGTGCATATGTTCAGTACACCATTATTTACTGACATCATACCTGATAACAAGCCAGTGAGATATAGGTTCATAGGTATGTACTAGGCTATCAGTCCAAGGGCTTAAGTAAGCCTAGCCAAAAAGGTTCCCTGGCTTATGCCACCCAAGAAAGTTAATTTCCTGTGCCCTTGTTGAGCAGAGCCACAGAAGTGATTCACAAGGTGTATTTCCTATTTCCCAATGACTTATTAGATATCAGACTGCTAGACATGTTATGTATAGTAGGGCTTATATTTGAGGAAAAAACCTGGACATTCTATTGTGTTGTGTACAGTAGTGAGGTCTATGTACTTATGGTGATTGTTGACAGAGTGTGTATTGTGAATATGTACTTTGGCCTGTTTACAGACTGTGGTAGATGTCATTGTTCTTGGTCCTGTTCTATATGATTTTGCATGCTGCTCCAGTGTATGGTACCTTATCGGCGTAAATGTTTGTAGGGCCAAACTGACAATTGTCCCATACCAAAGTCAGGCATCGGAATACACTGTGTATTGGCCCAGTATATGTAGTGTTAGTGTCTGAGTGGCACATATGAGGATGGTGTTGATCACACAGTCCATATACTGTAATATTAAGCATGCTTACCATATGCGATTGTGGCTGTGTTTAGATAGGTTGTGGGTATGCACTTTCATACAGGTGTCTGTTACTCCATGCTGTTACATGCCTGTAGAGCCTGCTATATTTGCAGGTACACGTGTATTCTTCCATAAGAAATGTAGACCAGAGCTGTGGCAGTCTGCCTGTAGTTTGCACAGTGCATTGTGACATGCCTAGATGCTCAGTGTACTTACCCAGTGTGATGTTATGTTCAGATATTTGTCAGATGTACTGTTACTGGGCCACCATAACTGTTGTGTATTTCTGGCAAAGCAGTGGGGTCCTGTACAGATGTATGTCACTAACTGGTGGGTAGTATGTGGGCTTGTGACCTCTGCTCCTCTGGTTATTATGTGTCAGGACAGACAGGAGAGTGTGAATGCATAAACTGTGTGAGCTTATCTATTCCAGTATTTTTTAAATATCCCCATTTACATGGCTGTAAACATCCACTTTGTCAGGCTTGGTCCACACGTCTTGCACTATGGGGTTCTGTGTATAAATCTGAACTGACCAGAGTGTGTCAGACTGTCCACAATTATTGGTCATATCTCTGCTGTATTCTACAGGGTCATTACTGTGATATCTGTGGTACTGCACTATGATGATCTTATGATGTCTGGCAGTAACCGATCGCGTACATGTCAATATCAGATGTTACTTCACACACAACATTTCTGTTAAGACAACCCCTGTTACAGTAGCAACAGTCCACATTTATACCTGCAATACTTACATGACATCCCCTTGCAATAAGAGGTTGTGATTATTGGTGCTGAGGTATGACTCCACTACATGTTATGGACATATGTTATACATATATGCATATATATATATATATATATATATACATATATACATACACACACATGTATATATATATATATATATATATATATATATATATATATATATACATATACATATACAGATTGTATATATGTTTATGTATATACAGGTGTGTGTGTGTGTATATATATATATATATATATATATATATATATATATACACACACACACACACACACACACACACACACACACACACACACACATATGTATATATATATATATGTACATATATGATATGCATATATATATACATACACACACACACACACACACACACACACACACACACACACACACACACACACACACACACACACACATATATATACAGCTAGATCTATATATGATTATATATAATGCAATATACAGATGTATATAACTACATATATAAAAATATATATGTGTATGTACATGTACACATATATGTACATATGTATATATTTAGATATAACAACATATGTGATTCAACAGTAATATCAATAACAAGTCATAGCAGTTGTTCAATACTATTCAGTATGTGTACTGACAGATATATTGAAAAAAAAAACAACTGCCTTCACAGCTGTGATGGTTTAGTGGTTAACTGCTGTGACTATAGTGTACAGGGTCCTGGGTTCAAGACCTGTAAGGGTTGTTTATTTTGTTGCTGGGCAGAATAAGGGCTGTTGGATACAAAGTGGTTAACACAGTTTTGAGGAGCTTTAAGTGGGTTTGCATGGTTTTGCGCGATGGTAAGCACTTCTATCATATGGGTAAACAAAAAAGGCACTTACACAGTTTCAGCTTCGCTTACCAGTCTGCTTAGCATTCATATTGCAGCAATGCTGAAGCCTGCCAAGCATAGCTCAGCCCTGGTAACCAGTGCTTACATTCCGGTCTGTTAATATGTCAGGGTAATGACATCTCTAATAAGTGTATTTAATTCCATGTACATAACTTGCGTCTATGTGCTGGCATTACAGTAGCAAGGGGTGTGAGTCTACTGTCTGGGACACCTGGCTATATATGGCTTGCACAACACTCTTTTCCATTTGAATGTGTTTCATATATGGGTAGTATCCCTGGTTATATGCAGTCACACTGACATGTAGTGTATCATTACATTACTACTGTTGACAGTGCATTCCCAATTAAGAGTAGGTTGCATATTGTAGTCCTGGAACCAAACACACCTGCATACAAAGACGGACTCTGAGTCCTGACTATTGTGTTCTTGGTGTGTGAGCTGTGTGCCATTAAATATTTGCTACTAGATATTGATCTGACATGTGGATATTAACTGTAGACTATTGTGTGTATAGGACATGTCATTAAGGGCTGCTGTCATATAGTAATGGCATACCTATCAGTGTCAGACATCTGTCAACACAGTCATCCTACTGCATAACCATTTGGCTAGCTGATGTCTGTCTGTCCTCTGTACAGATGTGCAGATGTCAGGACTCCATCTTGGCTGCATACAGGCAAGCTATGCTTGAGTGACACTGACACGTTTGCCCAGCTGTGTTATGAATGCCACAGCTAGGAATCAACACCCTGAATGCATCACATGCCATGGATACCTTAACTACACTACCACAGTCAACAGAATATGCTTGGGTGCAGGTCTGCAAGACAGACACTGACAATGTTATGTAATACATGTTGCATACATGTCAACTGGAGCACATCACTGGCCCTCTGCAAGAGGCAACCAGATGATTGGATGTTGCATGCAACTCTCACCCTGAAAATCACCCCTGTAGTATCTATTGATAGATGGCCTGCTGGCACATGGCAGATGGCATGATGCCACTGTACACACATCCCCCTACACTTCCCATCTCTCCATGGACAATATCCTAGTACACACATATGAACACCTGCACTGATGGACCCCAGTACTGACAAATGTGTACGTGTGCATTACTGAGAATAACAGTGTCTGTGTGTTTGTAGACCTGTAGTTGATAATACCCTGAAGCCCTTCACATCAACTGCACCCCCATTGCCATAGTTAGATGGGGCTGCTGCTGTACTGAACATTACATGTACCTTGTTACACTCTTCACCCTAAGGGCTACCTGGGGCTTGCACTACCAGCACAACACTGTTGTACAAATGGGTTGATATACATGGGATACCCTCTGAGTTCTGACAAGTGTGTGCATGTGTATATATTTGTAGGATACTGCATTCTGAGAACACATTCTCCTAATACAATATACCTTGACACACAGTATTAGAGATAGTGATGTTGCTGACCATAGGAGAGCCATGACAATGCATCACCTTATTATCCCTGTGGCATGTGCATTAGATGCATATCCCTGTAGTAGCACTCTTGGGATAGACAAGGGGTTGCATTGTAGTCCTGGTCAATGTGTGATGGTGGGTATGTCAGAGTATTATCATGGGTTTCAGTGCATACAATATCCACTGTGGGGTGTGGGTGTTTGGTATACTGTCTTTACACCATGGTACTCCTAGTACATGTCCCATGTTCAGCTGTATGGTGACCACTGTCACCATCAACCATACAGTTAACTGATAACACTACCCAGCCCAGTTATGAAGGGCTGTGTGCAACTTATCTGTAAGAGAATGGAAACACTGACAAGGTAGTTAGCACTGATAAGCCCAGGTCAGTCAGATGTGTGTATGACTTTTATGTGTTGGTCAATGTGTATATGACAGTATGTCACACTGTTTTGTCCATAAACAACCAGTACATCCCCCATTACCATACTGTACAGGGCCTGGGGATGTTCTACATGTAACATGTAACCTGGAACACAACTCTTCCTAAAAGCTGTATGGTGTGTGCAATTAAGGCCACACATATCAGTAGCATTACATACCTAGGTAGGGGTACTAGTCCCAGTGTTGCCAAGTAAAAGTGTGTGTGTATGTGAAGGACTTTACTTCCATTTGCAGAATATACATGCCCCAGGAGGTCATCTGTCTGAGAACTTTCTAGCAAATACTAACATTTCACAGGTATCCTCCTGTGGAAATATATTCCATCACAACTAGTGGCAGATCTGCAAATGCCTTCTTCCTCACTGTATAGGTGTACAGTGATATTGGGGTTGGTATATATAGACAGGTGTGGCTCCTGTGGACTCAGCCACCATCACTGCAGTTACTGTTGAGTGTATCCCCCACTTAGCTGGCTGTAATACTGTACAGTTCATGTTAACAGGTTAAGTAGTTGTCTATCACACTATCTGTGGTTTTACATTACCTCACACCTTCCAAAGGGTAGGGCTGTGCCACCCACACCAGCAAACCTATGTTTGCTGAGTTGAGGATTGCACTACATTGGGGGAAGGGGACATATACCCAGCCAGTACCATCATAAGTGACATTAAACTAGCATACTGCTTATTTCCCAATGTGTTGTTGTGCCTATTCTTTCTTGGGGGAATTACATAGGCTAAAATGGGTTCTTTGCACAGGTACATACATCCATGTGTACATTATTCCCTGTGTATTGCATCAACACCAAGGCCCCTGTGTGTGTTATACACAAACATGTGGTGTGTACTACCCAGTACACTTAACATTGTCTACTGTAGAATGGCTGCTGACATCAGCCACCATGCACTCACCTGTATACACCCCCAGACCTATCAGCCATGTGGCACATGCAGTAACTGTTATACAGACCTGTGACATGTGTTCACCTGCATCCAGGATATGGCACAGCCAAGGTGTCACCACAGTGCCATACCCCTTGTAGGATACAACAGCAGACCATCATCCTGCTGACACATGGACACCTACAACACAAATAGAATACATTATGGAGACCACAATCACTCAGTGTTAATAACAGCTATAATGCATCATGGCTGGACAGCTACACTTCCTGGCATGTAAGCATTAAACTTTACTGCTGACAACATGTTACACAGCATTACAATGGTACACCATAATACAGACACTCTGTGCATCAGAACCATATTAACCTGTCCCTGCATCAATGTTATGGATGACAGAGATGTGGCACAGGTAGCACCATATGCACGGGGTGTGTTGTTGGTTTGCCAGAGACGTCAGCTGAGCCATACATTTGACACCATGTGTGTGAGTGAGCGGGGTTAATTATTGTTTGGGCTGCTGTGATGTGGTGTGCGTAGGTATAGGGTTGCCCTAGCTGTGTTGGTAATATGTGTGTGTGGGTGTATGCATGCACATAGTTCTGCCATGTGGCTGCCCTATACAGGAGTTTGTTGGACAGCTGCAGACTGTACCTGGAAGGGTGTGTTGTTCACCATCTCTGGCCACAGGTATGAGAACTGTGCCTTCAAGGTGTTCCACGGGCACCACCAGGTACAACCTACGATATGGTACTCTCCCCCTATGATGACATATGTCCGCTGGATCCAGGTCCCTCTTGGGACTAACCAGGGCCACGTGCACTTGACCTGCTATGGTGTGGTGTGGACAGTGCCCCCCTGCAGTGCTCTGTGTTCTGGCACATCCATGTCAACCTCCAGCTGTTGGTGTTGCTGGCCTACATCCACGTGGCCATCGCACTACTCCCACAATATGCTCGAGCACAGACATTCCACGGTCAAGGATTCCCACCATCTCACCCAACCGTCTATCCATGACCTCTGCAAAATAAAGGTAGGCACCTGCAATATCACAGATGTTGTCAATAACCGCTGAATGAGTAGCCCTCTGCAGCCTCAGACCCTGTCTGATGTACCATTCCATACATGTCTGTGCTTCCATGACAGCCTGAAACATGTGTCTGGTGGCACCAGATGTGGAACTTCTGCCAGGGGCATGATGACCAGCAGCCTTCCGAGGAGTACCCCTGTACATCTACCTATGTGGTACCCCACCAGACATCTGGCTATGGCTGCTGTGTCCAGACACACATGCCATAGATACCACACTGTCCTGTCCCATGTCACCAATCACCAACTGTCCCTCAGTTATGATCACTGGTGATGGGATATATATAGGCAATGTGACTGTGTGCGAGGATGGGGTGGATAACAGAGGGATGTCAAATGATGGCACATCTTCAGCCCCTGACAACCCTGCCTGTGCCTCAATGCACCTATCATCATTATCAGTGTCTGTATGGACACCAGCATCAGATTGCATGCAGGAGAGACCCTGACCCACCTCGCCACCTGTGAGAGGAAAACAAGAAATGCACTTTAAGTCCTGTACATCATTGCTTAACAGTACACACACACACACACACACACACACTCACACACACACACACTCACACACACACACACACACACACACACACACACACACACACACACACACACACACACACACACACACACTGACATTCCACCATACTACTTACCTGTCCCTGAGTTTACAGAATGTCCCTATTTTTTCTCTTATTTTTCCCATCTGGCATCAGTCCTGAATAATTACAGTCAATAATACCAATCATTAATGTATCATTCTTCAAATTTCTCACAAAAGTGATCAGAAAACATGACCTATTACTCCATTAACTCTTTAACTTGATTGGATTCATTTTTTTCAAATACTCCCTGATGTCATCAAGTGTTCACCCTGGTTTTGTCCAGCAGTCTTGTGCATGGCCCCCATATGTTATGAGCTAATACAGTCAGTCAATAATGTCACTCACTGGAGTTTCATACTTAACTATTGTTCAGTAGATGGGAGATCTGTTGCTCTATTTACTTTTTATGTGGACTACAGTAATATTTGTAAAACACTCTCTGGTGTTGTCTAGTAATTCCCCAATGCATATTTAGTGCTGCATACGTGGGTATTATTTCACCTTTCTGCTGATTGCAATTAAAAAAGTATCCCTGGTGTCTAGTTTTCCCTCCCAATGCATCTTTCATGCTGCAGACTTTGTTATTCTATCAGCTTTCCTGTGATTATATTTCAGAAAAGCATTCCTGATGTCTAATGTGTCTGTCCATTTCCATATACTGCATGATTTCTAAGGGAAGTTGAGAGGTATGAACATGTGCATACATGGACACACACACAAACACACACACACATACACACACACAATGTACATACATTAACCCCCTTCCACTCCACCAGATAGCACTTACAGACAAATTACACCCCCCCCCGCACACACACACACACACACACACACACACACACACGCGCGCACACACTTACAGGTGAGGTAGCACAAAGTTATTACACACAGACCTCTCATTACCCATCTGTCAACATACATGACATATGGCACTCAACAGCATTCAGTGCAGCTATAGTCAATCCCTGTTACCAACATTATGTATATGTGTAATGCATGGGTTGTGTTAGTAGGTGATGCCCTTCCCCTGGAACACACTGCACCCATGTACACAGTATGGCTGTGCACCTGTTTGGCAACCTGGCATGTACTATGCACCATAACTCACAGGTGTACACACTGTTGCTGAATGTGTATATGTGTGTCAGTTATGTTTGCTCTGCTGCTCACAACCCCTATGTGTTTGTCCGACACATACCTGGGATGATATGTGGACAGATGTCATTTGTGAATGCCGGATGTCCGATTTACAGATCTCATCATCAGTGGTGCATGTATGGTCAATAAAATACAATTACACTGACAACCTTCAAACCTTACCATGACTATGGGGATTGTACACACCCTTATTGATATTGCACCCTCTTCCCTGATATGCCATGGGGCCACATTACTGCATATGTTAACATAACACAAACCTGATATGTGACATATGACCTGTGCAATGAAATGCAGTATCAAACAAATGTGTTAGTTGTGCAGATGTTGATTGAGATGCATACAATTTGTGGGTGCATATGTGTGCATATGTGTGCACACCCTTATCATGATGGTTTGTTGCACCAACTGTTACATGTACTACAGCAGTCACTATTCCTGGAAGGGGTATACTAGCATAGGCCATCTGCATTTGCCAGCATTTGGTCTACTCTGCCCTACAAATGTTCCCTAACTCTGCATGATTGCAAGGTCAACTCATGCACAGCCCTTGGAGGTCACACAGTGTTGTCACTATTGCTGTGGAGTCAGGGTTATGTCTTCCACAATTTGTGACCTTGACTGTGTGCAGATACAGCCATTCTTAGTGAGTTTGGATCTCTGCTTCAGTGCACTGTTGTGTTTCAGGATGGCACCCCCTCCCCATCCTCAGCCTTTTTGCAGATGTGTGACAACTATGGCCTGCACATGTGTGTCATTTTGCAGTGTCCCAAACTCTGAACACCATGTGTACTGGCCTGGTCCCTGCTAATGGCAAGCATGCAGGTGTACACTGGCACCAGCAAGGTACAGATGGGATGGTATGCCTGAGGTGGGGTGAGGTGTTGGTTGTGTAGCACATGTATCTTAATTGATACTGTCTGTAGGTTTCCAACTTGGTCTTGGTATACCAGTGCACATTGCAATGCATGCCTTTGGGGGACTTTTGATGTTATGCATATGCTACCCGCAGAGAGCCCTGGCTGATGTTTCCTGTGGAACAATTCTCCCATCTGATTACCCTAACCCATGGGCCACACTTATGCAGAGTCCAGGCAATTGTCGACATAGGTACTGCACAGCCAGTACTTGCTAGACATTCCTGCAACTCCCTCAGTGTTGTGGCATGTCACTAGGCAGCCTGCATGACCAGTTTGCAACATGTGTCATCATCGGTCTTTGATGGCCATCTTTTTATTTTCTACATTAATCCTGTCCCATACATCCTTATCACATACATGACTGTCTGCACTGTTTGCCATGGTATATGCAGTGGTGAGGAAAGGCTGCATGTCCAACTCCTGGGTGCTACCTGTTGGGTATAGCATCCATTCCATGGCTTGTAAGATGTGTGCAAGCCATGGCTGCCTCTGTTGCAGGTAAGTGGGCACATTTGATTGCTAAATGTCTCGGACAGCAGACCATTTCATGGAGGACCTGTACTTGCTGGAAGGTCCATACTCATGAAGAGTGCATACTGTCAATACCTCAAAAGCTGCTTCCACAATATGTTATTTGGAGTGTATGTACACATATGCTTCCAGTGTTTCTGAAGTTATGTATTCCCCATATTTGCTGTCCTAACATAGGATTCTATATTACACATTCATTGCTCATGTTAGGACCACATTACAGGTTGTAAGGGTTGTGGAATGCAGTATTGTGATATGCCATTGTGTAGATCTGTAACAGTTGCCATTGTAATAGTGGTATATACACTGTTGCAGCACTGTATAAGGGTGATGATTCAGACATGTCCCTACTGTAGGCTATTTGGCCCACCATTATGTTCATTTCTGTGCACACATCTTGCCATGACAGGTTGTTAGTTATATTGCAGGACTCTTACATTCCCTTCAGATACATCACCATGGTGACCACTGTGATGCAGTGCAGTTAATAGCAACAATGAGTGAACATGTACATCATGCATTATGGGTAGGTATGTTAAATGTGTGCTTGGAATATACCAAGGCCATAACATGGCCGGTGTATTGGCAAACCTGAACAAACACCATATTCACCAGCTACAGGCTGCTGCCTCAGAGGTATACCAGAGGGGCCTATATAGCTGTGAGAGATGTGATGTCAGTAGCCACACCTGTGGCATTGGTACAGTGTAGGAGCAGCATTACAGTACATCAACAGTACAAACCCACAATACTACAGATTATGCACATCTGTTTATTACTAGAATGCAGCAACAGACTATATATATATATATATATATATATATATATATATATATATATATATATATATATTTCATCTTACATATGCATGATTAAACACTACAGATGCAGATGGATATGCAACAGTGGTCTACTGATGTGCCCTGTGGCCTTACCTGTACACTCCTCATCCATTGTGTGGGTAGCACCCACCTCCACAATGCTGTCTGCCGGATCTTGTGTTTGGGGATGGGCAGGTGCCCCGAGGCTAGTGAGAAGCTCCTCAGCATGTGTCATGGGGGGCTGGATGGCATGACCCCCCCATGGCAAGCTGGTCCCTCATAACCACAGTAGCACGCCAATGGTCATGGTGGAGTAGATCAGTGCACCGATGTCAGACCTGCTCATAACTGCAGTTATGCAGGCCGACATCGTTCACCCTGTGGAAAAGATCGATCCACAGGGCGGTCCTCTCCTGCAGATCATGGGCTGTATGTCCAAACAGGGTGTGATAGTGCTGCACTAGTTATGCAATGATGATGTCATTCACCTGGGGTGTGTAGATCAGTACCCTCTCCCCAGACATGGTACCTGAAAGTTATAAAGAGGAAAACAGGTCTGAGGGCCTCATACTGTGAGGATATAATAGTTGTTAATACACATCTCTTCTTCCCCCCACCATATCTGCCACAAAATCTGATCACACAACTCAACAGGTATGTTTACAGCAGACCTACGTTTGGGACATATATCGTATTGTATAACAATTTGTGCAATGTGTTTGCGGTCATGTTCCATGTTGAAACACTATCATTGGTGGCCTGTTATGAACAATGTCACCTGCATGCCATTGTAAGGGCCACTATGGTTCCATATATGCATGTGTACTGTTTGCTATGTGACTGTGCAAATTTGTCGTTTTGTGTTAATGCAGATATCTATGCATGCTGTTAGATATAATCCTGGAATGTGTGGACTATTAA
Organism: Protopterus annectens; assembly: GCF_019279795.1. Taxonomy (NCBI): domain Eukaryota; kingdom Metazoa; phylum Chordata; order Ceratodontiformes; family Protopteridae; genus Protopterus; species Protopterus annectens. The sequence goes on along the minus strand of NC_056731.1, from coordinate 1,233,484,416 downwards.
TACCCACATATGTTCTATAACTGTGACACAATAGCATGGTTGGGAAGACAGTTGTTAGCAGAACCACCTCTCCCACCTCATCTGTCCATGTTACCAGGCCACATCACATCAGGAACCCACCCTGGGACCTCATCATCTACTGGTCCTGCTCTACCTACAGGTGGAACCACCTTAGGGTTTGGTGTTAGCTCCCCACCAGGACCACACACAGACAGGATCCTGTCAACCAAAGTCAGGTCCAGGGTCTGGTGCAAATGGAGCTCCACAGAGAATTGGGGGATGGGCTACACCACCTTGAGCCCCTCAATACACAATCATAGGGTCAGCATGCTCCTCCTGCTCATCCCCCAGCCTAGGCACCTTCAGGGCCAGGAAGATGCAGTTGTGACTGCCCATGGGTGTGGACCTTGATCCCATTGTTTCCATATGGGGTGGGGGCTCATGGGCTTCTGCATTCCAAACAACACTCCCCATCCAAGGAGTTTGCCCACCACATGTGTCATATACCTCCCCTGTATGCTGTCTTGTCTGTCTTCCAACCCAACCTTCCTCTCCAAATAAACCTGCTATCCTTCCCCAAAATACCAATCCCACCTTCACAAACAAGGGCAATGTGCTCCCAACATGGATTTCACACCAAACATAACTGTACGTTTTGCACCCACTTACTACTATATATATATATATATATATATATATATATATATATATACATATATATAAATATATATGTGTGTATGTATAGATATGTGTGATGTTCTGTCACACATATCGTGCAGCACTGTCATTCAACAGTAGGGGACATGTATTTATATATATATATATATATATATATATATATATATATATATATATATGTGTGTGTGTGTGTGTGTGTGTGTGTGTGTGTGTGTGTGTGTGTGTGTGTGTTTGTATATATGTAGACATACACTTATATCTATATATATATATATATATATATATATATATATATATATATATATATATATGTCTGTGTGTGTGTGTGTGTCTGTATATCTGTAAACATACATGTATATATATATATATATATATATATATATATATATATATATATATATTTACATATATATATATATCTGTGGGGTGCATTCAAACATCAGGTCTGCACTCTCTAACTCTCCTTCCTTCACAGCTGCACTGTTCTGCCTTGCTACAACACAGACAGGTGTCACATGTGGACACAGCCTAACATTGGGGGGGAATATATAGGAACAGATTGCAGGTATGCCTATTACACACCTATGGCATTTGTGTATGCTACATTACACATTAACAGGACTGTTCTGCACGTGGTGGGCTCTGAAACTCATGTGTCTATCATAATGACATTACTTCTGCCACCAACTATTTGCCACGCTAATATACATGTCTTGCAGTACAGATGGCTTACATCTTGTCATTCCGTGCTGATCTGCACAGTTGACATGTATGGCCCACTGCCCACAGGGACAGACACTATTGTCCATAGCAGTTGTTCAGCAGGATATCATTAAAACAACAACTCCTGATGGCACATATAAATCATTCCACATCATCTATTCCATTATTATAGACCAAGTACTACATTCAGTTACATGCATATATGTTTCACATGTCTGTTGTAGGATGGTTGCCTGTTCTGAATACAATTTGATGTGTCCCTTTAGTTATGTCGGAATATTTGTTGGTTCAGTTGGTGAAAAACTCTTTTTTACTGTTTGTTTTGTTTTTTTGTTTTTTTTTTCTTTTCTGTCTGTCTCTCTGTTTCTGTCTCTCTCTCTCTCTGTCTCTCTCCACTACAGGGTTGAGCTGCTTTGATAGATTGCAGCATGGATTTTGTTGTGATGCACATGATCAGGTGATGGCCTCTGCACCAATCAGTGTTCACCACTTGCTACCTGCATGCAGCCAGCTGTGTAGTACTTCCAATTACCACTGTCATGGCAACCCACTAATATAAATTACTAAATCATGTGGATGTTGTCCCTTTACCTTTCCTGTATTGAGGACATCCTTCCTGTGTGTGGGCAGCAGTGTTACAGACGCAGGTAGCAATACCTCTTACAACAAGACTTGCAGACACAGGCCAACTACATATTTGTATAAGGTTCCAGACCTGCAGACAGTGTGAATAGTGTTGTTATATGCATTGCATACCACTGGTTTTACAGGGTTTTTGTGAACATACTAGTTTAGCATGGAATACAGTCTGTCTGCATAGCTCTCAACTGTAGGCCTGTCCACATGATGGCCAGAGGATTGGCTGTTAGGTTTTGTCTGTTCACCACACAGGTCTTGTATCAGATATATCAATGTCATTCTGTCTGTTGAGTGCTATCAGGACATGGCTACATCCATTTGTGTTTCTGACTTCATATTCCTGAATAAGGGTATGTTGCAACCAATCTTTTAACACCAGCAACTTTCTCAGTGTATAACAACAATATTGCAAATATGGCCCTGTGTTCCAGCCTCTGTCCTCCAGCTATATACCAGTCTTTGTCCATATGTCATGCATTAAGAGGTAAATTAGTGGTCTATCATTATGTTGTGCTGGCATTCCTGCCATTATTCCAGCGATGTTGTGGACCCAAACACATATTGTTGGGTAGGGTCCATATATATGTGGGATACAGCTGGGCAAAACATGTGTGTCCTTGTACAGTCCAGAAATCAGTGTATGTAACACTGTTATATGCCCTTGTAAGTCAGTCTATGAAGGAGGGGTATTCACCATATATAACTTAGGCTGTTACAACATGTGAGGGATAATAGTAAGCACCTTAAGGTATATGGCTGTACATTTTCATACATTTCACCTTTGGGGACATTGGTGGGCTAGTGTCTATTGTTTTACTCACAGTTCTGTTTTTCTGTTTTCAGTGTGATAGTGATGTTTTAAGTTTAGCATTGTTATGTAACAGATGCATTTACATTGTGACAACTAATACTTTCCCCCCCTAGGAGTTGAGTACAGTGTGTAATTGGAGGCTGCTGAACTACATCTGCATTACTTACTGTTGACTGATTCTTATCCTCCAGGCCAGTGTGACTTTACTGTTGTACTACTTGAAGGCCTTGGCCTGGACAGCAACATATGTTATGCTTTCAGATTATTGAATAAAATGTTCCGCTTAAGAGTTGCATTACTCAGATAGTATGTATTTCAAACATCTAACAGCTATATGAAATGGCATATACAGCTGAAATAGTACACACATGAACATTTCTTATGTATGCAAACCTGTGTGTGATGTCATATCCTTTGACTTCTGTGTGGGTATATGTTTCATGCAATCATTTTCTTTTGTATAAGAGAATCAAACACTGTCCATTTTAAAAGGTGGCAACTGTAGCAATACTGGCTGTTCAATATGCTGTGTACCCTCTAAATATGTATCTTCCTATACATATCTATATATAGTAATATATGTATATGTGTATGTATGTGTATATACATATATCTCTATTATAATTGTCTTTTGTATAAGAGAATCAAACACTGTCCATTTTAAAAGGTGGCAACTGTAGGAATACTGGCTGTTCAATATGCTGTTCACCCTCTAAATATGTATCTTCATATACATATCTATATGTATATATATATATATATATATATATATATATATATATATATATATATATATATATATGTGTGTGTGTGTGTGTGTGTATGTGTATATACATATATCTCTATTATATGTATATATATATATATATATATATATATATATATATATATATATATATGTATATGTATATGTCTAGGACTATTCACTGAAAGCACATTTCACTGTGCACAATATACTGAAAGCTCAATTCACTGAAAACGCAACTCACTGAAACATGTTTCACTGAAAGTTATATATGGCCTTTACCCCACTGTAGTCAACCCTGGAGTTAGAATATATAGTAAGGGAGGGGGGCACTGCCACCCACCTATTTTAAATATTTTGAACTATACATATGGATACTTGCAATTCCAATAAATTACTCTTTTCTAAACTTAATATATATATGCAAATATATTCCAATGTGGGGGCAGTGCCCCCCACACCCCCCTTATTATTTACACTAACCCCAGGATTGCACTACAGTGGGGAAAAGGGCATATATAACTTTCAGTGAAATGTGTTTCATCAGTGAATTGAGTTTTCAGTGAATTGTGCTTTCAGTGATTTGTGCACAGTCATTTGATTTTCAGTGAAATGTGCTTTCAGTGAATACTAATAGACCCATATATATATATATATATATATATATATATATATATATGTGTGTATCTGCATATATGTGTGTGTGCATATGTATCATTGGAATGATTACTGCTTCCACATTGCACATTCCCTATGGTAGACAGACTGTTCCGCATGATATCTTATTGATAGCATCCTGACATCGTACAGGTGAGCTGGATTACTGTTAACCTATTGCGGCTATGTTGTGTAGGGTCCTGGGTATGATACTTGCAATTGTTGGTATTGTGTTGCAAGGCAGATCTGTTTGGCTGTGGAGGAGGGGATGACATCAGTAATTACACGAGGTACTTAAACTGGGCCCCTTCACCCCCATTAACAGTGTCTTTGGTCATATATGTATTTGTTCTGTCCTTTTTTATATCTATATCTATATATATTTATATATATATATATATATATATATATATATATATATATATATATATATATATTCCAAAAAAAATCCTATCAGCACTGGAGGAGGAAAACAGTCACTAGGTGCACAAACGTTCAAATAACTTTTTTAATAAATGGAACTCAGATGATAAAATTAAACACTTAATGAATCACCGTGTTTTGCATCTCACAGTTCAGACTTCATCAGACAAACCCAAAAATTAATGACATCACTATTTATACTCACATCATATTTAAAATGTCCAATAGGAACAAAACTAAGGAAAAAAATCTCATTAACATTTGGAAACAACTTTGCAAACCCAATTTCAACCCTTAACCATTTATCAAAAATTATATTTTTAAAAACTCATAGTTTTAATATTCATTCCCACAATAAAATATCCCAATAATTGCATTAAGTTCTAAGTTATTAGTTACACACACACACACAGAAATATATATATATATATATATATATATATATATATATATATATATATATATATATATATATATATATATATATGAAGGTATATATATATATAAAATATACATACATACATACATACATCTACATATATAAATACATTTCCTCTACTGTTGAATGACTGTGCTGGATGATATGTCTGAGAAAACATCAGATTTATTTATATCTGACATGGCTCAGTGGTAATTCACTTTGGGTATTGTGTGCAGAGTCCTGTTTTCGAGACATGCAAAGGCTGTTTATTTTGTTGCTGGGGAGAACAAGGGCTGTTGAATACAGATTGATTACGACACTTTTAAGCAGTTGTAAGTGGGTTTGCCTGGTGGTAAGCAATGGTAACCTAAGGTTAAATATTCTTACACTCAATTAGCCTCTAAATTGCTTATTCTGTGTTGGCATTGCTTATTCCCGTCCAAACAGGATTAGACCTGCTTACTGCTGCTTAAATGTACTTACTCCTGCTTACCCCTGCACTCATTTCTTTAAAAGAAAAAAAAGGGGTGATAGTAAAGTGGTGAAAAAGGGGCACAAAGAGGGAAAGACAGTAGGAAAAATAGCTAAGGATGTGCAGGAGGGGTGTAGGGAAGGTCCATAAGCTGCCCATTTCTTCTACAGCACCAGCTGTGCATATACACTGATTTGGAGGTAGATTTGGACACTCAACCCCCTGTGAGAGGGGTGAGGACAACAATAATATGTTGTGAAGCCAGTTCGACCAGATTACATGTCCACTGGACATCTGTGTTAAATGGACAGCTATCTATGGGGCAAGCTTTTTTTTATTGGGAACAGATTGCCCTTTTTTTATTTTTTTTAAGGTAAGAGTGGGATGTTGGGGAAGGATAGTAGGTATATTTGGGGAAGTAAGTTGGATAGGATGACAGACAAGACAGACAAGACAGCATACATGAGTGGTATATGACACATGGGAGGTATACACCTTGGATGGGGAGGGGTGTTTGGAAGTCAGAAGCCCATGAACCCCCAAATGGAAACAGTGGGACTGAGGTCCCCACCCATGGGCAGTCACCAATGCACCTTCATGGCCCTGAAGGTGGCTGTGCTGGGGGCTGGGTAGGAGGGTCAGACTTACCATCTAAATGCACCACGTGGCCCTCAAGCTGGTGTAGCTGATCTTCAAGCTCCCTACGAAGCTCACTATGCACCAGACCCCGTTACCTGATGACAGGTGACAGTTTACTGTCCGTGCCCACTCCCGGGGGGGGGGGCGAGCCCCATCTCCTGAGGCAGTTCCACCCAAAGGTGGTGCAGGACCATCAGACAAGGAAGTCCCTGGGTGGGCCCCAGATGTGCTTGTGAAAGTGGAAGATTTGGATACTTTATACATTTTTTACACTATTTGCTGTATGGCATTGATTTATCATTAATTACACCTTATAATTTTTGTTTAGTATCCCTGATTCATGTGTGTGTATACTGTATGGGGCACTTGTGTTTATTTGTTGATTTTTTCCACATTAGTACAATGACACCTCACATCTGCACTTAATGCAGTACATCAGTTCACAAATATATGATATTTAGTAGATTATACAGCAAAATAAATGTTCATGAATTGCTTTCACATGGAAAATGGAATTTACTACAGTGAGTAGATCAAACCGGGAATGACTGCTCCCAAAGCGAACGCTGTAATCACTACACTATTGCAGTTTTGCTTCTTTGGAATGTATCTTGCTATTTACCTTCTTGTACCTTTTAAGCTAGAGTATGCATAGTTAAGCAATGGGCAAACCCGCACAGCTACTGTTAAATTTAATCGGTTTGATAAAAAAATATTTCTATGTTATTTTCTCTAAGGTGGGTCTGGTTTCACTTATTGCTTTAGATTTCTGCATGCATCTGCACATTTGACAGAAATCCTACCATGTTTGTTGTGATTGTTGTCATAGCTCTCTAACAATCAGGGACAGATCTCAACAGAATCAGGGATAAATCCAGATTAAATTTGGGATGATCAGGGACACTTTTCAGATACTAGTACTATTAACTTGAGACATTTTACCAGAATTAGAGAATCAAAATGAGAATTAATATGCACTTCCTGACATGAAATAACTACTCAGCTCTTCATTATTGTCATATTTAATTATGAAGTATAATTCACCACCTTTTGTTCAACAGGCAAAAGTGTTAACAGGGATTCAGAGGGACAAAGCTGAACTTTGAGTCAACATCAGGGACTTCCCTGAAAAATCAGGGACAGTTGAGAGGTCTGAGCTGTATTATGAGCATTCTCGCTCATTTTGATTGCTAATCAGCAATTCCTAAGTGAAGGGGCATGTATATTGTGAGAGCTCTGCTCTCATTCACACCTCCTGCACTCGTCCATGCTCCGTGTCCGTTTAGGAGCAGGGGCAGGGTGCCTTCATAACTATGCATGGCACACTGCCATGCTGCTCTTAAACACTCATTTCCATGCAGAAATAAGCTATTCCTGCACATAAGTTTACTGATTCCGGGATATATGTATATATATATATATATATATATATATATATATATATATATATATGTATGTATATGTGTGTGTGTGTGTGTGTGTGTGTATGTATAAGTGCACTACCCATAATCTAAAATACCCAAGGTCAACTGGAATAGTATCAACCTCAAAATACATTTACTCTAAAATACTCAATATCAGCTTGAACAATATTGACATTAAAAGGTCAAAAACAATGTAATTGACACAGCAGTACACATGTACCCAGAAACATGCAAAACCTACCTTCCAAAACTCAAATAAAAACATTGTTTTTTGGGGGCAAGCCTTAACTGCATCCAAACGTGTATGCTGCTTTGCCCCCATGATCATTCTAGTTTTAGAAATATATATATATCTATCTATCTATATATATATATATATATATATATATATATATATATATATATATATATATATATATACTGACTCTGAGATCTCATAAACACATGGTAAGGGCAAATGACCCAAAGCCTGGCTTTGTTAAGTCTCTCTCTATATTTCTATATCTATATCAATAGCAATATCTCTGTAGGGAATACTACCTTTCTCCTTATCTCTCTTTGCAACACTGCTACTCATCTTGCCTTCCTCTCTGCTTCCATCCTGCATTCTTACTGATTCCTTTCTTACTTGACTAACTCTTCTCCTACTTACAGCCAGTCTTACTTTTTCTGTATAAACTTTTCAAAAGTTAATGTCTAGCTGTATTGTTTCTTGTTTCTCTCCTCTGTATCTCCTCATGCTGAAAGATATATTCAAATTGCTATATTTGTTAAACTTTCTTTTACTTATGTCTATGTAAATCTTATGGACTATTTTATGTAAAACTTTTGGAGTGTTATATGTCAAATTAATTATATGTATTTTTACTGTGGAGATTTCCTCCCCAGGTCTCCCTGAAGAAAGGCTTTCTTCAAGTTAGACTAACCCTATCAACAAATGTCAAATAAAAAAAAAAAAAAAAAAAATATATATATATATATATATATATATATATATATATATATATATATATATATATATATATATATATTTAAACAGTGAGTTTGCTTTTCTCCTTCAAGAGCTTTGCTGTTCTCTGTGTTGCACCTTTCAGGAGTTATACAGTACAAGAGCTTACTTTATAATGGGTATGACATCTATAGCCATGCTGTAAATTATGTTATTTTTTCAGATTTTTCTTTGACTTTATACTTACGGTTTTAGTTGTACTATTGTGATAGATGTTAATGCCAAGCTTGAATTCAGTGCATTTCTGATATATGTTCATCAGCCTTTTGACTATTGACTTTATTACTAGGTTATCACCTCTCCGCTTTTTTCCGGACTATCCCAAAATCAAACCAATTGTCCGGTAGTCTGGAAAACACTGCACAAACTCTGGCATTCTGTTTCAAAAAAAAAAAACAGGCTATCAGAGTTTGCTAAATGGGAAGATTTACTATGTTTTTTTACAGAAAAGCATAGTAAATCAACAGAAAGCAGGCATCAGGAATGGAAAAAGAGGGCGTTCTCCATCAGCTGATTTCGTAAAAATGTCAAAATGGGTGGAATGTGGATGGTAGAGGGGGGCGGAAATTGGTGGCGTGACAGGTGATGTGAGAGGTGTGGCCTTTCTCTGGTTTTACGTAAAGCAGAGGTCCAAACCCACAGATGGTAGCAAATAATTTTAATGAACAAGCAGGATAAACGCTTTTGTCTTGTGTACAAGACTTCATCAGATGCCTCAAAGTTACATTACATTTCATTTATACCCATTTCAATTAGTTTCAATTAAAATTTAAAGACACATAAAACCATATGCAAAATGAATAAAGTGACACTTGCATAAACTGTAAATAAATCCTGAAACTTTTAAAATTGCTCCTTCATAACTTGGTATGACCAAGATAAGTATAAAAATAAATAAAAAGTGTATGCATATTTAAATTTGTACTGCTTTAGCCGTTAAAACTGGCTTAATAGTAATATATTCATTTAAACCTGGAAAAATGTTCGACTTTAGCCTAAGCTGCCACTTCAGTTCCCTGTTTAACAATACATTTTTAACATCTCCCCCTCTGGGATTTATTTTCACCACATCTATAATCCCAAATTTACAACCACTAAAGGAAGAACAGTCAGTGGAGTGTTTAAACAGTGCACTAGTCTCATTCTTAATCCTAATATCATGAAAATGTTCATACATTCTATCCTTAAGAGCCCTCTCCGTCTTTCCTATATAGAATGCAGGACACTTTTCACAAATAGCCAAGTACACTATCATTGTTGTGTTACAATTACCTTTACAAAACCACACTCTACTTTTCAAACCATTTTGTAAACATACGCTGCCTTCCTTAATAATATGTGGGCACTGCCTGCAGTTGCCACATGAACTAGTTGCCTTTTTTATTAAGCATTTAGACATGTCCAGTTGTTCAAATGCTCTTTTAAAATTCTTTTCAGTTTTAAAGGAGAATATAGGTTCATGCCCCACTACTTCACACAACCCTTTATTTGTTTTAAGCGTACTCCAATTAGCCTTTATAATGTCAGTAAAAATTCCTGTAAAGGCATTAAACTCAGTTACACATGCCCTTTGAAACTTGTTATTTTTTCTTCCTTTAACAAGTTCATCCAAAGGTTTTCCTAATAAAGCCTTGTATCTAGTACCCTACCCTCTATATATTTCATCTAACATCCCCTGGACCATCTCTCTTGGGTAACCCCTCTCCATAAACTTCTCACCAAGAAAATTGAGTTCCCCGGCTAGATCTGCTTTATCTGAGGTCATTCTTGCAATATGCACTGCTTGTCCTTTTACAAGACTTTTTTTCTGAAACAAGGGATGATTAATAGTGTAATGCAAAAAACTATTACACCATGTACTTTTTCTAAAAATTCTGGACTTAAACCCATCTTTGATCTGAAAAATAGTAGCATCAAGATAGTTTATACTAAATTTATCCCACATGTGTGTAACTTTGAAAAAGGTAGTACATTCATTTAAATACTGCATAAAGGAATCTGCAGTCTCTTTGCCCCCTTCCCATAAAACAAATATATTGCCCAAAAATCTCATATAAAGATGTATATTGTTACTATATTGACAATTAAAAACATATCTGTTCCCATTCCAACATTACAAGATTAGTGTAAATGGGGGCACAAGCTGCCCCCATTGCCACCCCACTAATTTGCTGGTAATGTTCACCCTGGAAACATATATAGTTGTGGTCAAGCACCACCTCCATTAATTCAAGAATCAACTGAATTTGATCTTTAGACATAGTAGAAAACTTGTGAATGCTATCACTAAAAATATGATGTCCTTCCTGTCTCGGCATGCTAGTAAATAAATCCTTAACATCTACGGTGAGAAAGCTGAAGCTTTCCTTCCATAACTTGTTTGTTATTTTGCTTAAGAACTCCCATGAATCTTTAATTAAATGGTCCATCTTGGTTGTGATTTCCTTTGTCCAAAAATCCACAAATACTGCCAGAGGGTGAGTTTTAGAATTCCTAGTGGAAACAATAGGTCTGAAAGTGGGATCTCTAACACATTTATGTACCTTAGGTACCCCAAAAATATTTGGCATGATAGGGTTGGTTTGCTTTAAAAAGTAGTAGGTTTTGCCATCTGTTCTATTTTCTAACAAATATTCCTCTAATAAGGAATCAATTCTACCATAGGCTATAATAATTTCATTTTTGGAAACTGGAGAATAGGTATTGGTGTCAAGCAAAATTTTTGTTATAGTGTTATTATATTCTTCTGTTCCAAAAATCCCTACTCCACCTCCCTTGTCAGGCTTCATAATACGTAAATCAGTTTGAGTCTTCAAATCATTAAACAACATTTTTTCCCACTTGTCCAGATTGTGAGGCTCAATAATATTCCTATTTCTTTTGTATGCTACATATATTTCTTCCGTAACACACTTTTCAAACATCATTAGGACTGGGTGAAGGGGTGGATTAATGGTACTTTTTCTATATAGACCTATGTGGCAGTTTTTCACATCTTCCTCAGAATTTTTAAAGAACATACCCAAATTCAACTTTCTAAGGTATAACTTGAAGTCAACCAAAGTGTTAGCTATGTCCCCATAGCTTGTTGACACAATTTTAAATCCTTTGGAAAAAAGATTGAAATGTTCTTTCTTAAGGGTTAATAATGTGTAATTAAAAATGTTAAATCCTGTATATTCACATACTATACCAACAGTATCTGCAACAGGTACTATTTCACTTTCTTTCCTACTTTTTTCCAACCCTGGTTTTCCCCCCCGAGGTCATGTGTGTATGATGGTGTCCCGGGTCTGTTCTTTAATTATTTGAAGACTCAAACTGATTTATGTATTATGAAGCCTGACAAGGGAGCTGGAGTAGGGCTTTATGGAACAGAAGAATATAATAAGGCTATAATAAAAATTTTGCTTGACACCAATACCTATTCTCCAGTTTCCAAAAATGAAATTATTATAGCCTATGGTAGAATTGATTCCTTATGAGGGGAATATTTGTTAAAAAATAGAATAGATGGCAAAACCTACTATATTTTTAAGCAAACCAGTCGTATCATCCCAAATATTTTTAGGGTACCTAAGGTACATAAATGTGTTAGAGATCCCCCTTTTAGACCTATTGTTTCTGCTAGGAATTCTAAAACTCACCCTCTGGCAGTATTTGTGGATTTTTGGACAAAGGAAATCACAACCAAGATGGGCCATTTAATTAAAGATTTGTGGGAGTTCTTAAGCAAATTAACAAACGAGGTATGGAAGGAAAGCTTCAGCTTTCTCACCATAGATGTTAAGGATTTATTTACTAGCATTCTGAGACAGGAAGGACATCAATTTTTTTAGTGATATCATTCACAAGTTTTCTACTATGTCTAAAGATCAAATTCAGTTGATTCTTGAATTAATGGAGGTGGTGCTTGACCACAACTGTATATGCTTCCAGAGTGAACATTACCAGCAAATTAGTGGCGTGGCAATGGGGGCGGCTCGTGCCCCCTTTTACGCTAATCTGGTAATGTTGGAATGGGAACATAGGTATGTCTTTAATTGTCCATATAGTAACAATATATGTCTTTATATGAGATTCTTGGACGATATAATTGTTCTATGGGAAGGGGCAAAGAGACTGTAGATTCCTTTGTGCAATATTTAAATGAATGTACTACCTTTTTCAAATTTACATACATGGGATAAATTTAGTATAAACTATCTTGATGCTACTATTTTTCAGACCAAAGATGAGTTTAAGTCCAGAATTTTTGGAAAAAGTACATGGTGTAATAGTTTTTTGCATTACACTATTAATCATCCCATGTTTCAGAAAAAAAGTCTTGTAAAAGGACAAGCAGTACGTATCTCAAGAATGACCTCAGATAAAGCAGATCTAGCTGGGGAACTCAATTTTCTTGGTGAGAAGTTTATGGAGAGGGGTTACCCAAGAGAGATGGTCCAGGGGGTGCTAGATGAAATATATAGAGGGTGGGTTACTAGATTCAAGGCTTTATTAGGAAAACCTTTAGATGAACTTGTTAAAGGAAGAGAAAATAACAAGTTTCAAAGGGCATGTGTAACTGAGTTTAATGCCTTTACAGGAATTTTTACTGACATTATAAAGGCTAATTGGAGTATGCTTAAAACAAATAAAGAGTTGTGTGAAGTAGTGGGGCATGAACCTATATTCTCCTTTAAAACTGGAAAGAATTTTAAAAGAGCATTTGAACAACTGGACATGCCTAAATGCTTAATAAAAAAGGCAACTAGTTCATGTGGCAACTGCAGGCAGTGCCCACGTATTATTAAGGAAGACAGTGTATGTTTATAAAATGGTTTGAATAGTAGAGTGTGGTTTTGTAAAGGTAATTGTAACACAAAAATGATAGTGTACTTGGCTATTTGTGAAAAGTGTCCTGCATTCTATATAGGAAAGACGGAGAGGGCTCTTAAGGATAGAATGTATAAACATTTTCATGATATTAGAATTAAGAAGGAGACTAGTGCACTCTTTAAACACTCCATTGACTGTTCTTCTTTTAGTGGTTTTAAATTTGGAATTATAGATGCGGTGAAAATAAATCCCAGAGGGGGAGATGTTAAAAATGTATTGTTAAACAGGGAACTGAAGTGGCAGCCTAGGCTAAAGTCTAACATTTTTCCCGGTTTAAATGAATATATTACTATTAAGCTGGTTTTAACAGCTAAAGCAGTACAAATTTAAATATGCAAACATTTTTTATTTATTTTTATACTTATCTTGGTCATACCAAGTCATGAAGGAACAATTTTAAAAGTTTCAGGATTTATTTACAGTTTATGCAAGTGTCACTTTATTCATTTTGCATATGGTTTTATGTGTCTTTAAATTTTAATTGAAACTAATTGAAATTTGTATAAATGAAATGTAATGTAACTTTGAGGAATCTGATGAAGTCTCGTACACAAGACAAAAGCGCTTATCCTGCTTGTTCATTAAAATTATTTGCTACCATCTGTGGGTTTGGACCTCTGCTTTACGTATTTGCTGTGTTCCCTACAATTATATTCTTTTTCTGGTTTTAGTCACAAGGAAAGGTGGCAACCCTATTTATGATTTACTGCTTATTGTTTACTGCTTTACTTATTCCTTTATAAATTGCATCAAAAAGCCAAAGACCTATTCCATTCTCAGTTTGCGACCATAATGTTTCACATTCAGTTTGTGTTTATCGATTATTCCTTTATTAAAATAACTTGGTTGTCACCTTTTAAGCAGGCCAAAGTGGATCATGTGGGTGTGGCCAATATGAAATTGACCATACCCTCTTCTATGACATCACCACAGGAGTGGTGAAGGAGATGCAGTTCTAGGTACAACAGATTTAAATTATTGCAGCATGCTGAAATCTCACAAACCAGTTAAATTATGCAGCTTTAACAGTAGCAGTGAATTATTACTGCAAAAATGCACACATTACTCAGTTGTAACTAATTAAACTTTACAGAAAAAACACTACTCATATTAAATGTCATGTTAATTTAAAAAAGCAAACAAAAACTCTTAAAATTCTACAGATTACACTAATCATAACTACCCTGATAGCAATAAACCTATAACACTAATTTACCCATTACAATGATGCAGTAAAGAATAGAATAAACAGCAGCATGGCTGTATTCACACTATACTCAAAGCAGTACATTTTAAACTTATTAAAGACAACGTTAAAAATAAAATATACACATTTCCCTTTATAAAAACAAACTATCTTAAAACAGCCATGAGAACATGTACCTAGCAGAATACCAAATGCACTACATTTACCTACAGACATATACCCCTCAAAAAATTTAAAGTTATGCATGCACGTTTTCACTTTTAAAAGTAGCTATTGCAAGTTATCACTAAACAATCACTATAACACTTGAAAAATCAACATAAACTGATGAAATGACAACCAGGAACCAGTATACAATCCACCACAAGTTTATTTAGTGCTTTTGTTTTAGTAAATAGGAAACTTCTTCAGACTACACCCCAGTTACACTACCTAGCCTTTTTATATACTCCATTCAACATTAATTAATTCATTATGTCTCTAATTATCTCTTAAAAAGACATAACAAGTAAAAGACTTTAAAATGCAATGAATATTTCTAGTCTTCTATTACATGCAGTATTACAAATATAAAATTACAAAGCATTGAAGCTCTAATAAAAAATATTTGATAATGTTAAAATATTGAATTAAATGTATCTTTTACATCATTGCTCATGTCATAAAAAATCCAACTTTAAGTCTAAGAATAGAACTAATGGATATGGAACTATTTAATCCAGGATGTGTACCTGCATTTGTTTTAAGCTGCCTTTTTAGTTCCTTATATTCTAGATAGTCGTTTAGTGGTCCCCCTCTGTCCCCCAAAGTTACTTGGTCAATAATAATAAACTTGAAACCATGCCCTTCATTATTAGAAACGTGTAGCTAAGACATTTTTGTTGTCTTTATTTTGAATATCTTGATAATGCTGGTATACCCTAGTTCTAATAGCATTGACAGTTTTTCCTGTGTAGAAACATGGGCATTCTGTGCATAGGGCTTTGTAAACCACTGCTTTACTGTTGCAGTTAAAATTCTTATATAGAGTGTATCTACCAACATTAGGGCTATAGATAGTATCTGTTTCCAACATATATTTGCATTGGGAGCAATATCCACATCTAGACATGTTTCCTTTTGTCCTAACTGTGTCATTACCTCGTTTTATCAAGGTTTTTATATTCGTGTCTGTCTTATGTACAATTTTTGGAGCTGTTCTTACTATATCAGTAAATTCTTTGTCAATACCAAAAATGTTTCAGTTATGCCAAATGATGTCCCTTAATCCCGCAAATTGGTTGTTGTATATTAGGACAATAGCTTTGTTGTATTCTTGCCTCTCTTGTGTATGATTATTCACATTTAAAGTGTGTGCTGTACCTAGTAGAGGAAAACACTGTCCATTATTTCTCTTGTTGGTGACTTCCTGAAAAATCACTTTCAAAAAGTCTAAAGGGTACCCTCTCCTAGTTAACATGTTTGTTAAAAAATCAATTTATTTTTGAAATTCTTCAGTCTGTGATCATTCTGGCCAGTCTGACCCCTTGACCCTTTACTAGGGACGTTTATTTGATGTAGAGGGTGCCAGCTGTCAAAATGCAATAAACTGTTCGAGTAAGTAGGTTTCCTATAGAATGTAGAATGAAACCCATTGCCTTGCCTGTCTTTAAGAATAAAGATATCCAGATATTTCATCTGGTCCTTGTTCCTAGTGATAATAAATTCTAGGAAATTTGTAGTCACATTAATATATTTAAGGAATCTTCCCAACTCTACTTTGTTACCTTTCCAAAAAAAATAATGATGTCATGTAGGTAATGACCATAGTATGTCCAGTTTCCAGAGAAAGGGTTATTTAGTACATGTTCTATCTCCCAGAATGCTAGTATGATGTTTGCAAATATGGGGGCCCATGCTGCTTCCATAGCTACCCCTTTGCTTTGTTTAAACTGTTGTTTTTCAAAAATAGAGATGTCACTGTCCAATTCCAGTTCCATTACAGTTATGTTTTAAATTAGACCACTGGCATAGGTATGTATAAAACCAATCCAGTCCTAGGTCATGTGGTATGACAGAAGATAAATCCCTGATATCTATTGTAACAAATATCAGGTTATCTGTGTACATTTCCTTAGATATTTTGCTTAGGAAGTCCTAAGAATCCTTAAGTATCCATGGTTTTCCTTGCAGTACATCTTTCAATCGCAAATCTATAAATCTAGCAATGGGATAGGTTTCTGATGCTCTAGCATCCACAATTGGTCTTAGGGGAGGGTCTATCAGGTCTTTGTGTTTTTTTGGGAATACCAAAGATTGTAGGGGTTCTGTTGTGTTTTACTGTAAGAAACTGGTATTCCTCTGGATTAATGTGATTGTTCAACACTAGTTCTTGTAGTGTAATGTCCACTTTCTTATATGTAATGTTCTTCTTATTAATACTTATCTCACTATAGGTGTCAGTATACAGTAGACTTCTTATTAATACGTATCTCACTATAGGTGTCAGTATACAGTAGACTTCTCATTAATACTTATCTCACTATAGGTGTCAGTATACAGTACACTTCTCATTAATACTTATCTCACTATAGGTGTCAGTATACAGTACACTTCTCATTAATACTTATCTCACTATAGGTGTCAGTATACCGTACACTTCTCATTAATACTTATCTCACTATAGGTGTCAGTGTATAGTAGACTTTTCATTAATACTTATCTCATTATAGGTGCCAGTATATAGTAAACTTCTCATTAATACTTAT